>NC_143151.1:21828205-22016726 GCF_041381405.1 Jatropha curcas
TATATTCTCTTCGATGATTCCTCTTTTCTTCTATTTTGCTCTCGCTCTTTTACTTATTCACTGATTTCAACTTTATTCTTGATACAGATTTAGGCTTATGAGCATTAGGTCCTCCCTATGCTGAACTTGTACGGCTTCGATGCAAATAATAATATGAGGACTCTCCCTCGAGGCCGAGCTTGGAGATTCAGCCGGAGCTATGCTTACATTACCTTAGAGATATTAGTATTCTGGGAGTTGCTGAACAGCTTGTCTTGGGATCGGGTAAGTTGTTACCTCTCATTGACCTTTATTTTCATTCTTTCTTCTTTTGCTTTTCTTTTTCTTTTTTTTTTCTTCTTTTCTTTTCTCTTTTCTTTCTCTTTTTTTTTTTTTGATAAAATTTTTGTAAATTTGCAGATATAGAGGGACCCATAGCGAGAGGTAACTGAATATCCTGACTTTGTCTAGGCAGCCATTGGGTAACAGTAGAGACGGCTTCTTCTTCCTGGTCCATTTTATGATATGTACTACCTCGGAGAGAGGGTGTACGAGTGCTAGCTCGAACCGGATTGGAGGAGGGTGCCTCACGATGTGCCATATTATATGATGTCCACCCGATCTATCAAGTTGGAGCAGGATATTGCGACTGCACAGAGAGGATCGATTGCTAGTGACCGCTTGGCCTCTTTTGTACCCAGCGCCTATGCCATCTTTGTGTGGACTCAGCTTCCAGTCCATATCCCTCCATCGTCTGAGTTTGACCCCTTTGTCAAGGTGGAGGAGGATGAGAGGGACCAGGGCGATGCCCCACACAGGTAAGTTTTATCCCCTTCTATTTTGTTCTGGGCTTTGCCCTAGTGTCTCTTTCTTTTATCAGCTAACTGTGCTTTATTTTAACAGCGGCAGCAGCACGACAAGCGTGTGAGGAAGGATTCTAATTTCGAGGCTCTCGACACAGCTGTAGTGGCTGGGAAGCTGGAGCGTGGCACAGGTGCTTCCTTCTCTTTTATTTTGGAGCACATGGGGCAGACAACATAAGGTATGCTAGAGTCACATCTTGTGAGCCCATATCGGATGTCTCCGCCGGGCTGCACCCATGTAAGTACTCTCTTCTTTTCTTTTAACGACTATTTGTATTATTTTATTCCTTCTCTTATTGGCTACCCCTGTCTTATATTACAGGTGTCCATCGCCGATTACAATGAGGTGTGTCAGTTGTATGAAGCGGTGCGCCTCAAGTTAGCATGGCAAGACACTCCAACGAGCATGTATCTGTAAGTATAAAAAATAACAACACAAAGAAAAATATACAATGCATATGCCATGTATGCATGAAATGCGATTACTAATGTTTATGAATATACAAAGAGCTAGCGTGGCACCTCCAGCGGGCCGAGGCCAAGGATTTCAACGCGGTGGGCGTGCTGGTCACAAAGCTAGACACTGGCCGATCATTGTTAAAGAAATTGAGGAGTCTAGCGGCAATGACTCAGAGGAGACGACTTCATATATATCTTGAGAAGGCTACCCCAGTTTGCTTTTTCTCTTTTCTTCTTTTTTCTATATTCAGGACCCAATTTGGGGATTAGTGTTTTGCAAAGAATGAATATTTTATTTATATGAAGGCATATGCCAATTTCTTTATACGTTTCTAAGTGATGATGGTGTATATTTGCTTTATAACTGATATTTGCACTATTTTTCGAGTCTGAAAGTTGAAATGCAATGAAATAGGGAAATTTCCATCTGTATGCTACCTAGTGGTGTGCGCCACTAGTGCTGCAGTGGTGTGTGCCACTAGTTTGGCCTTTTATTTCTTGCTATATAAGTCCATATCGCCCATACATGCTTCAAAACCTTATTTCTCTCTTTCCAGACGAAGCTTTCACTCAAAAACTTCCCTAAACTCTTCATTTCTTCCCCATTCTTTATGGATCGGTCCTTAAAACACTATATTGGAAGCATTGTTCCGCAGTTTTAGCTAGGAGGGCTAGGATTTTCTTTCAACTTTTGAAATCAACCGGCTAAGCTACTATCGGAACATTTGGGTTCAACCCGAACTGCTGTAATGATTAATTAACTATTTCGATGCTTTAGAAAACCTGTTTCGTCATAAAGACTTTGATATTTGTCCATTATTTGAGGGACTTATCATCATTTTCAGGAGAATTCCCATGACCGAAGAGGTTCTTGTGATGCCCCAATTGGATGTTGACCCTGCTTCGATGATTCTGCCTGTATTTGGTTTCTCAGTTTATGAGATTCTGTCTTATGACTTAGGAGCTGATGTCGTGCCCTTGCGCCCATTTATAGACTGTGCATTGAGTATGGACCATAATAGCCCATACTAGCCTCCGCTTGTCTATTTCTGCATTCTTAGCTAGTACTTGCTACTTAGTGGTATTAATGGCTATGGCAGCCTTTGGCTAGTGCCCATAGTCGAGCAGATGGCTAGGTGATGCACATCTTTTCCACTTATTCTTGCTGAGACATTCACTTGGCTAGGAGAACATCTTCGAGACTCTAGCTCGGTACTTGGCCCGATGGGGAGCCCGCTTTTACTGTAGCTGAATGCATTTTATTTTCTTTTATCATCAACATGAATTCCTTCCGAGCTAACAATATAGCCAAGAAACAAAATTCGCTTTGTCATAAAACTGCACTTCTTAAGGTTGATGTACAACTCATTTTTCTATAAAGCATCCAACACCTGTTGAAGGTGCTGAAGGTGTTCTTCCTCATTGCAACTGAAAATTAAGATGTCATCAAAATAAACAACCACAAATTTGTGCAACAAAGGACGCAAAACCTGAGTCATAAGTCGCATGAACGTGCTCGGTGCATTAGTCAACCCAAACAGCATAACAACCACTCATAAAATCCTTCCTTGGTCTTGAAGGCAGTCTTCCATTCATCTCCCTCTTTGATTCGAATTTGATGATACCCACTGCGAAGATTTATTTTAGAAAACACTATAGATCCTGACAGTTGGTCCAACATGTCCTCCATATGATAAATAGGGAATTGATACTGCACCGTGGTCTTATTGACGGCCTTGCTATCCACACACATTCTCCAGATCCCATCCTTCTTTGATACTAATAAGGCAGGAACCCCACAAGGACTAGTGCTCTCTTGCATATGTCCCTTTTTCAATAATTCTTCTACCTGTTCTTGAAGGATCTAGCTCTCCTTTGGATTCATTTTATAATGGGGCAAATTTGGTATTTTTGATCCAGGGACAAAATCAATCTGATGTTGAATGTCCCGCAAAGGTGGAAGTGTAGATGGTTCTTCAACTACGGCATGAAACTCATCTAGCAACTCCTTGACTGGTAGGGGTACTAGGGCCCCTTCATTAGGGCATGCCTCTTGTTTAATCAGCAATGCCAATGCACCTCTAGACTTCTCAATTGCACCAGATAATTCCTGCACATTGGAAGAAACAGCTACTATGGATTTCCCCTCCACTTTAGAAGCTTTGATAGAAGATCCAAAAGGTAAGACAATGATTTTCTTATTTTTCTAAGTGAAAAGGTATGAATTCTCCCTTCCCTTGTGCAATGCATCTACATCAAATTGCCATGGACATCCTAATAGTACTCCACAAGCATCCATATCCACAACATCACAATTAACGGAGTCTGTGTACGACTTTCCCATTGAGATAGGAACTTTGCAAACCCAGTTTACTTCAATCGTTGGACCTTCCTTAATCCACCCTACCTTATACGGTGAAGGATATGGTTCTGTGGGTAAATTTAGCTTTTCTACCAGCTGCTTGGCTATCAAATTTTCACAACTATAACTGTTGATAATGAGTCGGCACACCGCTTCACCAACCCGACATTTGGCTTGGAAAATGTTTCTTTATTGGGTGTCACCTTCCTATTTTGGAGAACCCAAAATTTTCTGAATGACATAAGTAACTTCTCCATCTTCTGAACCAGCCATGGATCCATCATCTTTGTCTTCTACTTCTTCAACCTCAGTCACCTCATCAACTACATTCACTTGTCGACGCCCTTAATTAGCCCCCTATGTTCTGGACATATATTAGATGTATGCCCCTGTTTTCTACAACGATAACAATAGTCTTCGATTGGCTTCTAATATGGATTCAGTTTGTTGCTTCTATCTATCATGGGAGCCTTTCCTCGGGAGTCTTTCTTTTCTTTTGTTGTGAGCTGCTGATAACTCTGGTTATTGGTAGGAGTGGCTGCTTTTGAGTTCTGCCCACTAGAATTTCTATAGAACTGCTAATTTCCGGATGAATAGGGTTGTTTGAAATTCTAGTTATGATTAACTGATTGTTGCAGTTTCCAATTAATTCTATCTTCTGCACGTTTAGCCATCTTAATTGCATCTGCCAAGGTGAAAATCGCAGCTACACCCATCATACACATTATATCATGATTCAATCCCCTCTGATAATGAGCCACTTGCTGGGATTCGGTTTCACAATTGTCGCATTGTGCCTGCAATCTCAAGAACTCTTCCGTTTACTTATCAACTTTTCGATTTCCCTAGAAATCGTCATGGTACCTGTTGTACAGTATTTGAGAGTGATCACTGGGAAGAAAACGTTGCTCAATTAACTGTTTCATTAAAACCCAGTCTCGCATAGGTTCAATCCTTTGACGATGGCGTTCATTTTGAATAGAATGCCAACATGCTACTGCACCACATTGGCCACAATGGAAACTTTACGTTCATTCTCGACATTCATGATCTCGAAGAATCGCTCAACCTCCGCTAGCTAATCAAGAGTGCTGTTTATGTATAGCGATCCTGAGAAGGGTTGAAGGTCTACCTTTATCTTGTAGCCTTCATGAAAATTGTCGCCATTACCTCTGTAATCTCGGCCTCCATCATAACGACTTTGGCATCTTGCATAATCTGGTTGTGGTGGATTCTGAGCTGCTGTTGCAGCTGCATATTGTGGGTTGCCTTATTGAATAGTGAGAGTCAACTATCTAATCTATTCAGATAGTTCTTCAAACCTCACCTCTATGGCGGTGAGTCGTGTGTCATGATTGTTGGCCATGGAGATACTTTTGCCTTTCAGCTCTGATACCAATTGACGCAGAACGGTTACGTGAATGGGAATAACGATTATACTTCGTCATGAGTTTTGATCAATGACGTTTGATTTGACAAAAGAATTAGAGAATTAAACTCTCAAAGAAGTTTATTGAGTATGAATAATGGTAAAAAAGAATGATCTCTGCTCTTAATACAAATAACATATTTATAGGTTTAGGCTAATCATATAAAACCATAAAAAAAAGAACACAAAGTTGTAACTAGACAAAGCCTTAGTAAGGTCCGTAGCTCGGGCGTGCTTGGCATGATAAAGGCGTGCTTGGACTTCCAGGGGCTAGCACGAGCGCGCTTGGCATGACACTGGCGTGCCGACACCGAAACGTAGCTGGACTCATCAGTTTCGACACAGGCTTGCTTGACTTGGCACGGGCGTGCTTGGACTTCCAGAGGCTAACATGAGCAGGCTGGCTGTGACACAGGCGTGCTTGTGCTTCTTAGGCTTGGGCGTGCCTCACGTCCTAGACTTCCAGAGGCTGGCACGGGCATGCTAGAAATGGCACGGCCGTGCCCTTTCTTCTCATCCGGCATGGGCGTGCTTGTGCTTCTTAGGCTTGGGCGTGTCTCACGTCCTTGACTTCCAGAGGCTGGCACGGCCGTGCCCCTTCTTCTTGGGTTTACAGCGATCCAAGTCTCCCATATATTTAAGTGCCAATTGCTTCGCATCATGAAATAAATCAATCCAAGGGAGAAACTTTGCCTGGAAGCATTAAGTTCAATAATAAATTATACTTTGAACAAAGAAAAGCAAATCTAATATTATAAATTGGAAAAGAAATTAAGCTACATCAAATCCCTAGTCTGAGAATTTAGTTCGGCATAGTAATTAAATAAAACTCAATTAAATTGAAAATAATTCCATAATCAATATGAATGATGAAAAATAAAAACAAGATTAATAGTTTAGAGATAAAAACTAGTCAACAAATAACGTGGACGGCTTCCTTGAATCTTAACATAAATCTTGAACACTTGAAGTCTTAAAGAGAGAGAACTATGTAAAAAACAATAGTTTCAGAGATGGAATGTACAATGAATGGATTCTACCTTGATCATGGCTAGTCTCTCTCTTTATATAGACTTTTTGGAATATCTTTGTATTCGTTTAGGAAAGTGAATCTCTATTAAGTAAGAAATCTTTTGGAGATAGGAAACTGTTTAGACTTTGTATTTCTTCCCAATTAGGACTCTCCCAGCGTCTAAATAGGACTTCAACTTTAATAAAGTACATCCCACGATATCTTCATGTGGGCAACACGGGCTTAATATGAAATTTTGGCCCAAGTTAAACTCCGCAGAGTAGCACGGGGGTGCTGGGTAGCACGCCCTTGGGTGCTACTTGCTGGAAGTCTTTAACAATTGATCTTCTCTTGTATTTTTGGCTAGTTTCCTATAAAAATCTTGCGAAATTCCTTAAGATCAAGTGAAATATGATTCAAGAAAGCTTTTAACAAAAACATAAATAAAACTAAATAAAAAATTAAAGTAATTAAAAAGACTAAAAATCCTAATAAAAATTTTATTAAAAATATTATAAAAATAACACCTATCAAAATTCTCGAAACTTAAACCATTGCTTGTCCTCAAGCAACAAAACTAAAAAAAAAAAAAAAGAAAAACACAAGCTAAATAAACTAACAAAGCTAGCTTAATATGGTTGGGGATAATTATTCACAATTTCAAAAGTGTCAAAAATTATTAACATGAGAATAAATTAAGTGTTTCCTATGCTAATTATATTCTAGCAAAAATTCAATTTTCAATAAAACACATTCCTTAATTTAAACATAAGTTAATAAGATTTTCAACACCAATAATTATTCAACCTATGACAAAGAGAATATGAATTTTCACAAAAATTATTTAACATTTAAAAAAGATGTTTAGCAATATAAATCCAACATTCCCATAAGCAAAAGTAGTAATCCCTTCTCCACAAATGAAATGCACACAATTAGAAAGATCAAAAGGTCCACTAAAAAAAAAGCGGTTTTGCGACCGATTTATTGCGATGATTTTGCGACCGATTGCGATGAATTTTGAAGTAATAGAGATTAAATATTTTTCGACAGATTTGCGACCAATCTGCGACAATATTAGCGACAAAATTGTGGCCAACTGCATATCTGTCGCTAATTCTAGCGCTAATAAATTTTACGACTTAATTGAGACGAATTTGCGACCACATTTGCGATGGATTTGCAACCGTTTTTCTGTCCATCGCTAAATTGCGAGCTGCAGTTTCGCACCAAATTTAGTATCTGGTTTACAACGGATTAGTGACGGATTTACGACTGATTTTTTGCGATCTACTTCTTTGGTTACAAGTCGGTCGCAATTTGTCAGGCTAAATTGTGCGTTGCAGTTCTGCACCAAATTTAGTATCTGGTTTGCAACGGATTAGTGACGGATTTGAGATCGATTTTTTGCGACTAACTTCTTTGGTCACAAGTCCGTCGCAATTTGTTTGATTATAAAACAACATCGCATGATTAAAAATTGCGACCGATTTTTAAATGAATTCCAGTCGAAAAAAATTAGGGCTTTATAACCCTTTGGTCCCCTTGGGCGCAATTGCAGCGCGCCACTTCTCCTCTTTTCTCTCTTCTCTCTGTTTCCAGCACGCCTCCTAGATGCAACGCCGGTCACCGGAGAAGCCATGTCAGTCGTTACCTTTTTATTTTATTTGCATTTTTGTTTTTATATATGTTGCAAATAATTTTTATTTTATTTTATTTTATGTTGATTTTGTTATTTGTTTTTTGTAAATTGTTGTTTATTTTGTGTGAATGTTGGTGAATTTTTTTTGTAATTTTGAATGGATAACATATTTTTTGTTATAAATAGGATTTGTTGGAAATTTTGAAGTTTTTAAGTTTTGTTCTTTATGTATTTGCTTTTTTTTTTTTATCGAATTTTTGTTTGTTGTAATTTTGTATGCATGGATAATATTTTTTGTTGTAAAATTGTATTAATGAATGGATAATAGAAAAATGACCTTAAGTCTAAATTCTAAAAAATAATGCACAATTATTAGAAATAATTGTAACTTGTAAAAAAAAAAAAATTAATGAGTGTAACTTAATACTAATCAAATTTTTTAGTAATCAAATTAATAAGTGTATTGAAATTTATTTTTTTGAAATTAATTTATATGTAATTAATTACTATATATAAATAATGCTGGATTTTTCAAAAAAAAAAAAAATTATGAAAGGGACTTAGGAGACCTAAAGATTGGATCCTTAACCTCATTGTCCCTAGCAATCAATATAGCTCCATTATATTTGCATCTTATTTTGGAAGGAAACCTGTGTCAATTTTATCACATAATTTTCAACGAAAAAGTTTATATATCGACCAAAAGTATGTTTTTTTTTTTTATTTGATGCGTGAAACCAAACTGGGTCATTGCAACCAAAATTATTTTTTTTATTTGATTCCTATTAAAATTTTAACTCAAACTTTCTCAGGTCTAATGACCATCTTGACACCACTAAACTACAAGTCGTTTGCTAATTTGTTATTATCTTTAACTCAAGGCTTGGGGAGAAATTTTGGTAAATACAGTATCATCCTATTTTGGTAAACACACGCAAGCATTGTCTCACTAATCACGCCTAGATCGTTTTTATTAAGTGAAAATCACATGAATGATACGTTTGAGTTAGAGGCTTAGTAGTGGCTATTTTGAATTTGGAAATACGTTGGGATTATATATAATTGTTTATGTGAGTGTGTTTTGACTTGAGATTTGATTATGTCATGCCAAAAGTACTGTCGAAATTTTTTTAAAAACTAAAAAGTGAAGAATCGTACACTTACTGATATTATAATAAGCTTATATATATATATATATATATATATATATATATATATATATATATATATATATATATATATATATATGAAAATATGAAATTCTCATATTTGGTTAACATGGAAGTTTTATATTTCCAAGTCAATCTATTTTCATGTCCATGGAAAATCAAATTCCTATATATATATATATAAAAAATTCTTCGTTCCTATAGTTTTTTTCTAGATAGGATTAATAAAATTTAGTCAATATAATTACGCTAAATTTTTTACTTTTCGTAGTATACCCTTATATCAGTGTTCTATTAAAATTAAATGATGCATATTAAACAATAATTATTTACCCAATATTTTTTTTTTTGAGAAAAATCAAACTAAAATTTCATTAATTGAAAATTGTATATAAATATGGGATACAGATCAATATATTTCTATATTTTTGTGTAAAAAGCCTAATAATAAATCACTTATATAAAGAATAAAAAAATACAATCTTGATTTAAAGTATCTAATCGAGTTGACAGAGCATAATATTTATGCTATAGGCCATCATTTGCTCCATTTGGTGGCTATTCATGGCCACTGTTCGACTCCATAGCCTTTGTACAAGTCCGATCTGATTACCTTCAAATTTCTCCCTTCTATTGAAGAAGAGATATGCACTTCTTTCTGGATAACTATCCAGATAATAAAAGACGCTAGACAAAATCACTATAATGGGGATAACAATAAATCAAAACTAGATCTGAGGATAAAATTCTAATATATTGGCAATAATAAATCATAATATATCTGCGACAATAACTCAGATCTAAGGATTATTTGCAAAAAACCAAACAAAAAAAAAAAAAAGAAAAGGGGTGACCATTAGTGAGAGCTCACCGGTGGCTGCCAATGGAAAAAGATGAGAGGCTTTAAGTTTTCAGAGAAAGAATAAGAGAGTTAATTACGGAGGAGAGGACTCAATACATCTCCCTTTTTTTGGTATATATTTACCCAAAATTAAGGCAATTGCATAAGCAGAAAATTAAAGATCAATATTTTAATTTTATTTATATCAAAATCTAATTAATGGTAATGTGTTGGTTTGACTAATGTATTTATTGAAAAATATTATTATTTACTCCTATAAAAGGAAACAAGATAATCATATGGGATAAATGATAAAAGAAAGTACAACAAGGATTATAGGATAGAGAGAGGAAGATATTTTTTACAAATTTTTAATAACATTAATATAGTTAACAAAACACTTCGATTATATTAAAATTCTATAGTTAACATGTTCAAAACTGTACTTAAAAACATAAATATTTTTTTAGAAGAAATCATACTAGAAATTTCATTAAAATAAAACTTTATTCAGATATCAGATGCAAATCAATATATTTTTATATTTTTCTATAGGAAGTCTAATAATAAACCACTCTTAAATTTTCATTTGAAGTATCTGATCGAGTTGACGGAGCATAATATTTGTTTCATAAGCGATTGCTTGCTCCACTTGGTGGCTATTTATGGTCACTGTTCGATTTCATGGTCTTTCTATAAATTCGATCTGGTTACCTTCAAATTTATTCATTCTATTGGAGAGGAGATATGCACTTCTTTCTGTATAACTATCTAAATAACAAAAGACTCTAGATAAAATCATCATAATGGTGACAATAATAACTCAGAACTAGACCTGAGAACAAAAATCCAAAATATAGGAAACAATAAATCTCAATATTTAGGCGATAATAACTCAAATCTATATACATATCTGAGGATTATTTGCAAAAAAAAAAAAAGAAAAGAAAAAGAAAGAGGTGACCATTGGTGAGAGATTACTGATGGCCACCAATGTAAAGAGAAAATAAGTTTTTAGGTTTTAAATTTTGAGAGAAAGAGAGAGTTGGGAGAAAAAGATAAAAAAAAAAAAACATAAATACTGACTAATTAGATAGTTACAAAAAGCATACTCAAATAGATTCAAATGCACCAATTTTACATATCTATAACATATATATACAAGTTAAAATTAGGAGGTACAACATTGAGATTGCCAAAAATATTCATACTAAATTTAAGGATTGATAAAATATGTTTAAAAGATTTTATTTTTATTGATTAAAAAAATAAAGATACTTTAATTTAACTTATTATATTAATTTTATATTTAAATCTAAATTCTAATTAGTTATAATGATTTCCTATTTAAATCTAAATTCTATTAGATGTATATTTAAGGATTTTATACTAATTGGTAAATTTTTATCACAAGAATTTAGAATAAATAGATTTAATATATAATTCACACATATAATAATAAATAGAATTTTACACCAACATTAATTTAGTATATAATTTAGTTCAACTTCCCAAATTAATATTGAACCAATATATTAGTTTCCTATACTATATATTATTTAATAACTTCTTATATTATAGACTATACATTTAAGTAATATTTATATTTTAATTATTTATGATGGGATATATTATAAAATAACTAATTGTATTATTATTTATGGTTATTACAAGTTAAAAAACAAAATTTATAAAATTTATATTATTAAATTTTATATAATAAACTAGATGTTTGACATGATGATTCTATAGATGCTGTTAAGGTCCCCAAAGAGAATGGAGTATTATATTCTTAGTTTCTAAAATTAACTCTGTAGAACCTTACGTAAGAAAAACTATTGAAATCTGAAAAAAAAAAAAAAACGATTATAATGGGATATTTAAATAATATATTTCTAATTTTATTTTATTGGTATTACATTCAATTATTTTTTAGAGGGAAATTCAAATTCTAGCTACTATATTTAACGATATAATGGGATATTTAAAATATTAGAATTTTTGGAGCAATAAAAGTTTCTTTTTTTTTCCTAATATTCATGAGAGATTGTAATTGAACCTCACTTAATTTACCATTGTCAAAGAGTATGAAAGGTCAATTGCCAAAGAAGATTTTAGCATATAACTTCAAAACATTCAACCATATGAAGAAATATTTTTTTTTCCAAAAGAAAAAAAAAATGAAGGAATATTCTACAGAAAAGAATAATAAATTATTAGGCTTGAATTTTTTTTCCTTTTCTAATTATTTTATTATCGCATAATATATGTTGCTAAATAAATTATTCTATAATACTTTATATTGTTAGTAAGAGGAATCAAAATAAATATATTGGATTTTTCATCTTGTTGAATAATATATTTGAAATCTATTTTAATCCAATAAGAAATTCTAAGGATTTATATTTATTATGGTAATAAAGGACTAAAAAAATTTTATATAATAAAATTGAATCATAGAGTTTACATAACGAAGTATAAACAACATGTAAAATTAAATGCAGCTAAAACCAACTAATCACATGTTCTTTAATCTAGTCAAATTAAAATGGAGATTGATGATTTTTGAATTTAGGATTTTTGAAGAAATTTGAAGAGAGAATGTAAATTTTGGGATATTTAAGATGGATCTAAATAATTAGATTCCAACTTCTACAAAATAAAAACAAAGCATTTTGTTGAATAATATTAAAGTTTTTGAATTGTTAGATTAGATATTCAATTCCAATACCATAATTATTGTTCATTGATTTTGTTGGCTAATAACTCAAAAATTACAATTGTAGGTTTGGAAAGTTTATCAAATTTGAAGAAATTAAAGGTTTTAGACCTTAACTATAATAATTTTAACAGAAGCATATTATCATGGGTAACTCCTATGACATCGATTAAGATTTTGAATCTGAGTATAAATGACATGAGAGGTTCCTTCCCTTATCAAGGTATGCTTTCATTTTTAATTTCCATTAATTTTGTTCACAATAATTTTTTTCTCTTTTACTAAAATTTTAATTTATTTCTCCATTGCATGATTTAGAGCTAACTAAATTGCAAAACTTGGAAGTATTGGATCTAAGTCTTAATGATTTCAATGGCACCCTACCAATGCAAGGTAAATATATGCTAATCCTGCTTATTATTATCATATGATTTGACTTTTGAAAGTAACAATCAACCAATCATTGAGTTTGCACAAGAGATTTGATATTAGTTATATTATTCAGTGTTAAGTTCCGGACTTTATTAAAAAAAAATTTAAAGAGTTCACACAATTCTTTAATCTACCTTGTAATTTGACTATTATCACAACTAACATTTTTGAAAATTTTCTATCACATATTTTAAATGCAATAAATATTAGCAAAAATCATATATAAAATCATATAAATTCAATTGAAAGTTGTAAAAATTATAATATATATAATTGTGGGCCAAATATGTTAGCTAGAAGTTAGCTAGAAGTAGAAGATTCAAATTATGAATTTTGTTCCTCAACTAAAAAATGAAGAGAAAAAAATAAACAGTTAGATAAAGAGAGATCAAAAGAGAGAGGTGGGATCAAAGTGCAAGAACACCCAATCGAATTTTCATTATTCACAGTTGATTAAAACAAGTCTATTCTAACTCCGTTTAGGTTTTACTTATCTAAAATTCTATAAAGAAATGAGATTTCAAATTGTTAGAAGAGAAAAGAATCTTAAAATTATCATTTTTATTTAGGTTTTACACTTGAATTTTCATTGTCCGCAGTTGATTAAAACAAGCCTCCTCTAATTCTCTTTAAGTTTTACTTATCTAAGATTCTACAAACAATTGAGATTTCAAATTATTAGAAGAGAAAAGAATCTTAAAATTATCATTTTTATTTATCTAACCATCCCATTATATTTAAACTATAACAAAAATTAAAACTTTACAATCCTCAAAAAAAACTTCCACCCTTAATATCATCATTAATTCCAAGAAATTATAGATAGAAAAACTAAATCTTCATGAAATTGGTTTGAAGTTATTTTACATTGATTTTTGAGTATATCATATTTGATGACGTGTGTTTCTTTAATGATGGACATGAGACGAAGGAGATCCACTAAGATATAAAAATAGGTTTTGGCATTTTCTTTAATGGAGGAAAAAGGAAAGTGAGAATGACATTTTCTTCTTTTTTTCTTTTCTTTTAACGAGATAAGAAAATCATCAAATAATTTATAATGACATTCATCTTCTACATTTGTAACCTAGACAACCATATAAAAAACTTCAGGAGCTTCTTTTTTTTTATTTTTTTTTATTTTTAGGTATGTATTTGAAAGTGAGATACATGGAGTGTATGTTCTAATTAATTTATTTAAATATCGATCGAATATATATTTACGGCACTAGATAAATTATAAATAAATTACAAATTTATTATATACAATTTTTTTTTCATATTTAGATCTACCCATTTATTATATAATTTTATCATTATAATAAGAGTTATTAATCATAGTAGTTAATTTTACCATTATAATATATCTCTTTATTTTTAGAAAATTTTAAAATATAAATAATTAGTTGATGTTGTGTATTGGTAATTTGAACTTATTTTCTTGTTAATCTTGTTAATTGGTGAGGTGAGTTTCTGGATTAAGAGATAATTTAAATAAATGAACAAAGCGAAGATAAATAAACAATATTTGATAAGGGTGAATGCTTCTAGACTCCTCTATTTAGTACCATGTTGCTTATTTGCATTACATTCGTTCATTTTGCTTAGATGCTTAACATAATTGGAATATATATATTTGATTCTCCCAATAAAAATTATTTAATTACTTTCTTAATTATACTAATTAATTTTTAGCATGACTTTGATGTTTAAAGTTCAACATTAATTTTTTTTTTTTTTTTGTCTTATAGCAATAGATAAGTTTGTTTTAAGATTTTGATCTTATATGTAATGTAATTAAAACTTCTACGCTCCGTTTATTTTTAGAAAAATACATTAATTTCTAGTATTTGGCTATTACATAAAAGATCGCTTAAAAATAGTAATTTTTCAGCATTTGGTATAATATTAAAAAAAAATAATTTTTCACCATATAAATAATGCATTCCTATTTATTATATTTTACATAAATTGAAATATAAATCTAATTAAGTACATGAAAATGAAAAAAAAATCAAATAAAGATTAATCATTGCAATAAAAAAATTATTGTAATAATTTCATTTTAAGTCCAAAATAAAAGTTATACATTGGCCTAACGTGCTAATATATGTGTATATATACGTGGATCCCGTTTTATATGACATAGTCTAAGAGGGGGCAAATTAGATTTTCTAAAAATTTAAATTTTAAAACTCAAGTCAGAATTCCAAAACAGCAAAAGTATAAAATTTTTATGAGAGTTAGTTATTACAATTAGAACTTCCTCATAGGACTATAAAAGGTTAGAACATTAATTATAACTCAGATTCAGATTTCTTCAAAATGCTTTAGGATATGTTTGAACCGGATAAATCATAAACAAAAATCTAGAATTCTATTAATCCATAATTTCTAAAAATTTTAAACATAATTTTACCAAAATTATTGCTAGGCCTATAACAACCCATATATTATAAAAATATATTACCCACTTTTCAAAACAATTCTTCCCAATTTTTTAATATAACGAAAATTCTATTTTCAACAAAAATTTCAAATTAATTTAAAAGAATAATTAAATAAAAGCTTTTGTTAAATAATATTGGAGTTCCCACATTGTGAAATTAGAAATTCAAATCTAATTTTTAAAATAGACTTTTTAAAATAATATTGGAGTTCCCACATTACACAGCAAGTGAAACTAAAAATAGACTTTTTAAAATTATTCTTTATGAGTTTGATGGCTAATAACTTAACAACTATGAACTATGCAGTTGCGGAAAGATCATCAAATTCGGAAAAACTGCAACATTTGGATCTCTCATATGATCATAACTTAGGCAGAAGCATATTACCATGGATAGTTACTCTTACATCAATAAAGATTTTCTAGTCAAAAAAAAAATAAAGATTGTGATTTTGTTGTTTAGTATAATCTTTTTAAAATGTAACAACCCTAGTAATAATTTTTCTCTTTTTCTAAAATTTTAATTTATTTTCCCATTGCATGTTTCAGAGCTGGCTAGCTTGCAAAACTTGAAAATATTGGATCTCAGTCACAATAACTTCAATTGCACCTTAACAATGCAAGGTAAATATTAGATTCCATATATGATTGCAGATGGTTATTAGCTTATTATCATATTATTTGGCTTTTGAAAGCAATATTCAATTGACAATTGAGTTTTCAATCACTTTGTGTGCAAGAGATTTTAGATTTGATCTACATTAGTATCATATAGTGTATTAGGAAAAATGATCTACATTAGTATCATAGGATTAAAATTCCATTTAAGTACTTAAAATCTTAGATATTTTAATTATTTTTACTTTCTTTTTTCAGATTTTATAGCTTTTAAAAGTTTGGAGATTTTAGATTTGAGTGGGAATGATTTCAATGGTACTCTTCCACCATATATGTGGGCACCTCCTTCTCTCAAAGCATTATCTTTACGAGACAACATGTTTAATGGCTCCTTGTCAAGTAAGTATATTAAAATTTATAAATTTCTTAGCTTATGGCTAATCTTTTAATAATTTTCATTTTCCCATCTAAATGTTAGTATAAAGTAATGGTCCCATTCCCATCATTACGTTTTTGGTTTCTCATTGAACCGTAGTATAGAGTTTTGCGCATTTCATACATTTGCGACCCAATAATTTATATAAAATTCAGTAAAAGTGTTATATTTTTTTAATTAAAGGTCTTTTGTCTAAATAATTTCATTATTTTAATAAAATACTTATAACTAATAATAAATTGTCATACTAATAATTGTTATCAATTAAATATTATTATTTATAAAGAAAAAACCTCAGTAAATTGCTTATGAATTAGATGAATTGATTGCAAATTACATTTGCATAATCTATAAAGCAAGTAATTTTATTAATTTTACGCATGCTCTTGAGATTGTCAATGAAACCGCAATCTCTCTAATTTATTTAATTTATCTCTTGAAAGCAAAAACTACAACTTAAAAAACGTAAAAATTAAACCTTTCTATAATTGAGATCATTCATTTTCAATGTAGTCTTTTTTTTTTTTTTTTTTTTTTTTCAGTGGAGAGAAAAAGATATAGTAAAGGTAAGGTTAGTGGTTTTTATTTTTTGATTTTGAAAAGGAAGAATTTGATGTCATTCTCTTCTTTATTTTGATTTTTATTTACCTTTATTTCGATTTTCAAACGGTGTTGAAGTTTTCCTATGTCCCGTTACTATTTTGTCCATTTCTGTGTGCTCTTCGTTTAAGGCTTAACTTTAATGACAATAGAAAGTAAAGTAGTCAATGTAATAGTACCACAATGGATATATAGTAGAACGAGAATAACTCCTACCATAATGGATTTAATACTAATTAAATCTTCAGATTTCATCTTATAATTCCCAAATATATAGAAAGCCATTTGTAGATTAACAGTACTATTTTTTTATAAGTCTTTAAAAGCTAGATTGACCTTCTAAACATGTAAGACGAAGTGAGACTGCTATAGGATTTTTTTTCTTAAGCGGTTAAGCTTCGGTAAATTAAAAGCCAAAACTCTTATACTAGATTGTGGGTCCCGTTTATGTATGGCACAAGTCAAGAGGAGGGTGAATTGGATTTTCTAAAAATTTGACTTTCAAAACAAAAGATCAGAATTATGTTGTAGCGGAATCAGAAAGCGTTTGTGAGAGTTAGTTATCAAGTTTAGATCTTCCTCACAAAGTTTATTGCAAGTCTAGAAAGCTCTGTGAAGAACAGTTATTGTATTTAGAACTGCTTCACAAAGCTTAAGCAAACTTGGAAAGACTGTGAAGAATCAGTTATTGCATTTAGAAACTGCTTCACAAAGCTTATTGCAAGTTTAGAAAGATTCTGTGAAAAATAATTATTGCATTTTAGAACTGCTTCACAAAGCTTTAAACAAAATTAGAAAACTAATTATCACTTATATTGTGATTTGTATTGAATGTCGAGGGTCAGATTAGAACTTGGTATAAAGCTAGAGATAAAACTAATTATCACTAATTATCACTTTTACAGAAATCTAGAGTTCTAATGTCCATAGAGATAAAGCTTATTCACGTTTAGAAACAGAAATTCATTAACAACTTTGCATTTCTAAAAATATTAACAGTTGCGTAAACAAAATATAATCAAGTAGAACTTTAGAAAATAAGAGAAGATAAACACAGATATTTATAGTGGTTCAGCACTCATTCGCCTACATGCACACCCCCAAGACTCATCTTGAGATCCTCCACTATGTTATCTTTTTTCAAGGGTAAGAGACAAACCAACTATACAAGAAAATAGATCAACAACTAGATCTAACATTTGTCCCACTAGATTTTTCAAAAGTTCTAGTCAACCTCAACCCTTTCTATTTTTGCAGAGAACAAAAACTCACATCAAGACATTAAAATCTCACACAAAGAGAAGGTCGCTTGATAACTTATTACACCAAAGTTTTTCACCTAAGCTATTACACAACAGTTTTTCATTTAAAAACCTCTAGTCTACAACGGATTACAAAAATCTATATAGACAGAGAGAAACGTATAAGCACAGGAAGAACAGAAAACAGATTTTGAAAATGGAATTAAAGTTTAGAACTGTTCTTCAGAAAATTTTATTATTAAATTTTCTTTTCTCTTTGAAAATATTTCTTGAAACAAACAGATGAAAAGAAATAAGGGGTTTAAAAAGAGAGCTTTGAGAGATCTGAAACTTTTTAATCAATGGACTCTTACTCTTGCAAAAAACCACCACAGTTTTCGAAAGAAGAAAATGATTTTATAAGAGGGATGAATATCCCGTTATAGAAAACGTTGGATATTTAGCTTTAATGAGTATTTTGACTTTCCGAAAATAAAAAATATGTGAATATTTTGTAAATACTCGATTATTTGTTGCCAAAAATAATTAATTCAAAATCTTTTTCATTTAGGTAAGTGGAATTAAAAAAAGCAAAAACTTGACTTTTCTTTTTAAGGCATTTTTTCGAAAATAAAAGATACGTGAATCTTTTACAAATACTCGATTATTTGTTACCAAAGATAATTAAGTCAAAATTTTTTTCATTTAGGTAAGTGGAATTAAAAAAAGATTTGACTTTTCTTTTTAAAGTAATTTTTCGAAAATGATTTTTAAGAGAGATAAAAAATATTTTGTGCTTATAAAAGAATATTCTCTCTGTCCTACAATATATCTAAGATGCTAAATCCTAAACAATCTTCAATAATCTTCATGGTCTTCAAAAAATCTTGGATTTGTAGGAACTTGCCTTCTTTAGCAATTTTCATATTAAAGAATCTGTATAAAATGATTTTAGCAAATACAAGAATATTAAATTTATTTGTTTTGCATAATCATCAAAATCTCAAGATATAATTAACCCTTGAGCCAACAATGACATAACCCCATTCCTTTAGATCAAGAATATACTTGAGTAGCTAATAAGTGAGCCACTCTATTCGCTGACCTCTTTACAAACACAATAGAACAATATTGCAATTCATTCATTAGATGTTTACACTTAGAAACAACACTACTAAAATAGGATAGATCCTCTTTCGAGTGATGCATGGCCTGGACAAGTAAAAGAGAATCCGTTTCAAATTGAACTCTTGAGAAACCTTTCGTTTTCACCCTGCTTAAGCTTCGCGAAAGGATAAAGCCTTTGTTATCTGCAGATCAACTCCTCTGTTAAGTGTTTTTTGACATGCATTCCACATCTTCCCATCTGCATCCCTGAGCACTCGGCCTGCACCTACTAGCGGGGATGAGTTACCTAATGCTGCATCACATTGCATTTTTTGTAACCTGGGGGAGATTTTGTCCAACAATTGATCCTTGTTGTGGAAGAGAATTGAGGCTATGTTTGGATTGATCAGTCTGCCATTCATGAAGCCACACAGATGCCAAGTGTAATAATTGTACTACAGATGTAGTTTTCCCTTACCAAAGAAGCTCGTTCCTGTGGTTCCAGATTACCCAAAATGATAGGCATGAAATCTACAATTTTTCAGTAGAGTAAGTTGAGAAAACTACAGATAGCCAATCTATCATAATGCTCATAGATGTCATGTCAAACCAACCTGATCACCCCCTAGATTTTGAAACCAGTAGTCCTTTGCAAAATCACATTCCAAGAATAGATGAACTGATGACTCTATAGTAGCATTAGAGATCGGATAATAATTATCCAGATTCATTCCATTTTATTTAGAGCCTCTCGGACTGGAATAAAATCATTTCCAATATGCCAAACAAGATTTTTTACATTTGGTGGAGTCTTTAAAGTCCATAGCTTCTTCCAAAATGGAATGAATGTAGTTACTGCATCAAACATGAGTTCACGATATGCGCTTCTAACAGATCTACCATTATGTGGATCTGATAAATAACCTGCATCTACAAAGCCAATTAAATATGATTTTGATATATTAGCATAACATAAACCCATCTCCATTATACCTCAAAGATATCGAAATATATGCTTAACTCCATTCCAATGTCTTCACATTGGAGAAGAACTATATCTTGCTAATAAATTTACAGCAAATGCTATATCAGTTCGAGTACGAATACCCATATACATTAGTGCCCCCTATTGCACTAAAATAAGATACTTCAAGATTAAGAAGTTCTTTATCACTATCTCTATGATGGAAATTATCCTTTTTCACATCAAGTGCCTGTATAACCATTGGTGTACTTAATGGATATGCTTTACCAATATAGAACTGTTTTAAGACCTTGGCTATGTATGTGGATTGATAAATAAAAATTCCATTTCAAAAATGCTTGATTTGCAAGTTGAGACAAAACTTTATTTTCCCAAGGTCATTCATCTCAAATTATTTCTTTAAATAATCCACAATTTTATAAAGCTCTTCAGGAGTTCTAATAATATTTAAATGATTATCATAAATAATAATAATGGTATATCTAGATCCAAATTTCCTTATAAAAATGCATGGACATGAAACATCATTTTGATAGCCTTCTTTCAACAAATATTCACTAAAGCGATTGTACCACATGCATCCAGATTGCTTCAATCCATATAGAGCTCTATATAACTTAATTGAATAACTTTCTCAAGAATTTAATTTTTGTGCTTCAGACAATTTGAGCTATTAAGGGATTTTTATATATATATCTTTATTAAGTGAGCTATATAAATAAGCAGTCACTATATCCATTAGACGCATTTCAAGTTTTTCATGAAGTGTCACACTAATCAAATGTTGAAGCGTAATTGCATCCACCACAGGAGAATAAGTATTCTCATAATCAATCCCAGGTCTTTGCAAAATATCTTGTGTAACAAGTCTTGCTTTGTACCTCACAATTTTATTATTCTCATTTCGTCTTCGCACTAATACCCATTTGTATTCCACTGGCTTAACATTTATTGGTGTTTAGACTACTAGTCCAAAAACTTTATGCTTTTCAAGCGGCTTTAATTCTGTCTCAATTGCGTCTTTCCATTTAGGCCAATCATCTCCTTGTCTACATTCTTCGATAGACATAGGTTCAAGATCCTCGTCATCTTTTGACAGGCAAATTCTTAAGTGTACGAAACGCAATAGTAATAAAGAATGAGTAGAGTATCGTTCCCTCAAGGATTGTATACCAAATACCAAAATTATGTTAACCTACTATTATTTAAATGACAATAAAGAAAATAATTGTAAAAATAAAAGAAATAAAATAAATCGATGGAAAAGAACTCAAGCAAGAATATTTGATGAAAAGAAATCAAGGATTAAAAGCTACTACATATTTTGATTTCATTTAATTCTATCTATACAAGTTTGCTAATCAATTTTAATTGTTCAAGTGGGGAAAACAACCCTAAAATCACTAACAAGCTCTCTGATGTATTGTTAGCTATTTTAATCCGGATTAATTACCTATCTTCCAATAGCGCAATCAAACATGAATTAAATCATTCAGTTTATGGTTCGTTTATAAATTCATAATCTAAGGTCATTAACTTATGAAAATTCTCAAGAGTCAAACCATATAGCTTTCGCATCAAGTTATTATTCCCATGTAATTTATTACATTTTTCATATCAAAAACCCTTCTCCCAATAGTGATTAATGAAATAAATCAATCCAGGGGAGAACTCTGCCTGGAATTACTAAGTTTAATAATAAATTATACTTTGATCAAAGAAAAGCAAATCTAATATTATAAATTGGAATAGAAATTAAGCTACATCAAATCCCTAGTATGAGAATTTAGTTCGACATAGTAATTAAATAAAACACAATTAAATTTGAAAATAATTCCATCGTCAATGTGAATAATGAAAAGTAGAAACAAGAATAAGAGTTTAGAGATAAAAACTAGTCAACGAATAGCGTGGACGGCTTCCTTGATCCTTTACACAAACTTGAATACTTGAAGTCTCAAAAGAAAGAAAACTAAGAAAAGAGTAGAACAAAGATCTCAAATCCAAGATTCGATATTGGATTGTTGTATTGATCTCTCTTTATATAGACTTGGTAGGGTGTCTTTAAATCTAACAAGCAAACTAGCTGGCCTAATTCGGAAGAAATATTATTTGAATAGAAAACTGGTTTTGTGTTATATTTCTTCATAATTATGAGTCTTATTTGACTAAATAGGGCTGAAACTGAAACAAGATAAGTTTGCTATTATTCCTATACAGCTTCATGCACAAGCAACACTTAAATCTACACAGGCTAAATAATTAAATATGGCCCATTTCAAATTTTCAGCTTTCTTGGTAACACCATCGCCAAGCTGTGTACTTTACTAACTTGGCCATATTGAGTTTTTATGTCACGACCTATTTCCAAGGCTCGGACCGGCAATAGGACCTAGGTGGGCTTAAGGCCTTCTAGGCCCGTAATAAGCCTATATTAGTTAAAACCATATTCTATTCATAGTCATGGCTTCAGTTCCATTAACCATATTCCACAGATGTATCAAAATACAATTCACATACTTAATATATGTACCATATTATTCAATTACAACCCATTTGGAATACAATTGCGAAACTCCATAATTTACAGACCTTTTCATTTACATGCTTAATACAACTTTTAATAATTTTCTATATATGTATTTCAAATCGGTCGGTTCTATAGGGTTCTTCTTCCTCCTATTACGTGAAAAAAAAAAAAAGAAAGCAGGGGTGAGTGCCAAACTCAATGAGTAGGGTTAGATAACCCTCTCACCCCACACAATCACATAAATGCATAAATAAATCAATCTGGTCATTCAACCAGTTATATGATCATGCAGTCTATCACACAAATGATAAAACAACAGTAATCACAAGTATTAACACCTTCACATAATCACATCATGTGGAAATTAGTCAGTGGCGTCACCAAAACGCCCGACGAGCCGTCCTCGCCAATGGCCAGCCCTCTCATCATGTGTGCACTAGAGAGCCGATCCCCCATACATGGTCGACCGGTCTCAACCTCACTTGACTAGTCTTCTCATTTTTTTTATACTCTCTTTTCTTTTCTATACTAGCAGGAGGCCACCCTATGGTTTTCCATATCATATATCATCAGATGCACACGGGGGCACCGATCTCCCCATACATGGTCGACGACATCGAAGACCGCCCTCACAAGTCCGTGATGACCCACTTCATCCAAATTCCACACAAGCAAAGCATACATGAAGCACATCACAACTAATCAACTATTTTCAATAGCAACAAATAATGCAACAAAAAAAAATACAATTTACTAAGTAATGCATGTCTAGCATTTAGCTGTGAATGCATGGATGCAAATGCAAGTGGATGATGCGAATTATCTAACACTACTCATCGTTATAGAGTTTAGATAGAAGTCATGTTCCTTTCCCGATACTCTACTATTTGAAATTAGATTCCTCAAGACCCGCATGAATATCTAAAGAAAGAACCAAAATAAGTTTACTATTCATGAATTTTAACTGCCCTTTCTAAATTCTAATTTTTAATAATATTGTATCCATTTTTCCCAATCATCTAATCCAAATATTCCAGATTAAGATAAATTCCTTATTTCGGTTTCCTACACCTAAGTTACCTATTCTTATCTATATATGTTATACACGCTATTCTAACCTCATTATAATTCTTTATCCAAATAATCTTCCGTAAACATTAATTAATGAAAATAAAATGAAAATGAAAATAATAATAACAATAATAATAATAATAATAATAATAATAATAATAATAATAATAATAATAATAATAATTATCTAAAGATATGTTGACGAACATCCGGTAGTATCTCCCCTATAAATTGAGTTATCCGTACTTTATATATCACAATTGTCAACATTGTACATGCAGCCCATCCATCGGGAAAAACCATCCAATCTAAAGCCCATCCTCCATCATTATAATATCATCTACCATATTCAATTAACTATTTAATCGAAATCAACTTAATCAACTAATAGTTTTAAATTTGGAATTTATACCGAAAATGAGGAACTAGGTCTTAAAGCATACCAATCAAAAATCAGACTACAATTCCATGATCTGCGTGAGGAGAAGATGATTCTGCCTCTTGGGTCCTTGCCGAAGCGTCGCCAGTCAGTCACCGGACCGCCGCGGCCAGCCGCCGTGCACGGTGGGCGAAAAATCGAACCTTCACCAACATTTACAAACAATACATCATTTTATTGGTTTTGACGAGAGGATCACTAATATATGATCAAATCAAGTGGGTGTGAACCATTTGGCCGAAAATTGGCCAAAAAGGTTCGGTGGTGCCCATTTTGGGTTTTTCGATTCTGGCTATATCAGTCGGCGGGAAGGCCATCAAATTATAGAGGGAGAAGAGAGGAGTTGTTTGGTACTGACCTCGCACCCTAGGCTTGCCTGAAACGACGTGAATCGCCAAAAAATGAGCCGCTACATTACCGATCTCTTCTTCTTTTTTTAAGCAATTTCTCTTGATCCATGCGACTAATGCGTGAACCAAGGCTTGATCGTGCTTCCTTGCATCAAGTAGATAATTTAGAGCCCTCACTCGCTGAAAACAATGGCCGTTTGGCCGAAAAACGAAAAGGTGAGGGAGACGGCGCTGTGATCGCATGATGAAGAAAGGAGAGGAAAATTTGGATTTTTCTCTCCTAAACCCAAAAGATTTTTATGCCTTGATTTGGTCCAATTCAGGTTTGGTCCGATTTAATAGAAAATTCTAGATTTCTTAACCCATTTCTACTAATTTTATTTATTTTAATCGGTGTAAATTAGATCCTAGAATATTTCTCCAATTTACTCAATAATAATAATAATTGATTTTATGATAATTAATTTAAATAGTAGACACACATGTATATATTTATAATAGATTAATAGTTAGAGCCCCATATTTATTCTTGAAAATTTTTTTACAGGTTCTCAACTCGGAAATTCCAATAATATGTTTTGGGCTTGAGCCCAACTTTGTAAACATGGGCGCGGATTAGGATTATATGATATTTGCAGCCCATACAGTCAAAAATTCAAATTTTTGATTTAATAAAAATTCAAAAGTTTTGAAAACAAAAACATCAATTAAACTATTAAACATTTTAATAATATTTTTTTTAACGTTTTAACAAACATCAAAATTAAATTGATTTGTTCCATGTATCAAAAAAAATTGTTTCCATAATACTTTATATTTAAATTTGATGTTTAAGAGACTATTGATTAGGATTTAAGTAATAGAATGTATTACTTAAACACTATAACTATATTAGTGCTAAATTCATAAAAATACAAATAATTTTTATTCATCAATTAAACTATTAAACATTTTAATAATATTTTTTTGGTTAACGTTTTTAATAAAAATAATTGATATTTGTGATTTACGAATTATATTTTATTTTTATAAAGTTTGTTTTTGAGAATAAAAATAACTGAAATTTTTTAAATAAAATTTTAATTATAATAATATTGAATATTTATTTTTTTATAGAATATTTAATAGTTAGTTATTTATATGTTCAAAAAAAAGTCAAATTATTTGAGATTTAAAAAATTTTAATATGTGGCCAATCCAAATACAAAAACTAAAACCAAAATTTTTTAAATAAAAAAAGAAAAATACAATAATTTATGGCTTAGTTGAGGAAGAGCAAAATAAGATAGAAAAGTCCATAAATAACATGCCATAATCAAGTGCAAGTACAAAGTTTTTGAGCATTTACAGCAAGCAACAAAAAGTTGGCAAATAGATTGAAGATAAAAACCCAAAATCATGTTATTTTCTCTTACAATGTGGGTGAAGGATGTATAGACCAGACTCTAAACTCTATTCTTTAACGGAATAGTTGAAGACGCCAAACAAAGATTTCCATGCTTAAAGAATTGCCAAGTAAATTAAATCTACTTATAATAACAACTTCATATTTTTTAAGTGATAAACATCTGATTTTGAGACACATTTATACATCCATTATGTCTTCAAATTGCTGTTTATTGTAAGTGTTGATATCCAATAATAATATTAAAAATATCAGCTAGATATATATCAAGACTCTAAGCAAGATATGGAACAATACAAATTCCAAAAAAATAGAAATAGCATACTTACAGAAACCTTAATTTATCAATTGAAACCCTAATAATCTCATTTACAAATCTTTTCCAGCAAATAAAGAAAGGAACACCCTCCATTCAATTTCAAAGCAATCCCAAAATTTCCAAATTTGACCAAATTCAAAATCAGAAAAAAGAGAGAAGCAAAACAATAGACCTTAAAGACAGCTTTTGCAACGAACTACTCCGACTTGAGAGTAAGTTGGTGCCAGAGTTTTCCGGGCACAACGATTATCTGAATCAATAAAACCATAATTTATAAGCAATTTTGTGTTGGTTGTAAAAATACCTGAAATAGCAACCAGATCGCTAAAAAAAATATATCGATATATATTGAGAGCTAGACATATTTATATAGATATAAATAAAAAAATTTAAAAAATTTTTAAAGTTGTAATTATCTAAATGTAATTATATTAAAAATAATAATTAGACAAGATAAAAGAATTTTAAAAACTTCATATTCGTAATAATCTATACATACCTATTAAACTTTCAATAATAAAATCATCCAATGAAAAACTAGGTTACATGACAATGATACAACACGATAGCTAATAATGAAGAAATGAACGTAATAACACGCACGCATATCTAACTGATAAAAGAACACTCAAACCACTAAAAGAATACAAGCACACATTATATATTACAAATTATTTAGAATAGATGATAAATAAATGAATTAAGTTTAAAGAAGGTGAAGAGTTATATATAATAAGTGTTTTGGTTGGATTAGGTTAAAATATGTATAATAATTCAAAATTTAAAAGTTAAAGTTGCAGTTTAATTAGGTTAGCTGATTAGATTAAATTAAGTTTCAAAACTTATCAATTATTCATATTAAATTAAAAAATTAATTGCATTGGCCACTCAAAATACCGAAAAATGAAAAAAAAAACTTAAAATTTTCTAAAAAAAAAAAAATACAATGATGAACAAAGAGACCGCGTTAAACATTTTCTTTGTTTCAGCTTTCATATATATTTATATATCGATTGTTCAAACATAATTTAATATGGACATCAAATAAATTCAACTCAATTAAATCATAGCAAATATGGATTCATTAGTCAACTAATAAAGATAGATTTCTTTATTTAATATATGGATATTACACATAACAATTATATTACATTAAACGAACTAATGTTTATTTGTTTAAGATTGAAAAATATTCTAATATTAAAATAAAAATAAAAATTTCTTAATTAGAAAATTTAATAGAAGATTACATATAAACACATGCAAGCCACGTTTAAAAATACTAATAAACTACCTTTGTTTGGATGGAGGTTATTTGGAAGTAAAGTAAGGTAAACTTAAATTTTTAACTATAATTGAATTATTGGTTATTGCTTAAATTTATGTGTGTTTTCGCCGAAAATCCCCCCGAAGGACCCGAAAACATCCTTTTTGTGGTTTTTGATAAAATGTTTTGTTTTGATGCAGTGCCGATAAATCGGTCTTATAAACAATTTTGAGTCGCCACCCATTGTTTAGGCAATGAGACCGTTTTTATAAAAATGACTTCATTTTAAACCCAATTTTGTTTTAAGGCCAAATTATTTTAAAAGACTGGTCAGGCGCACCAATGCGATTCTGGATAAGGGAATTGGGTACGCCGGCCCGTTGGAAGCCGACGCCCGGAAAACCGGCCTCTATTATTAACCTATGATTTCTAATTTATTTTAGTTAGAAAAGCCAAATTATTTATTTATTTAAACCCAACCCAAATAAATCGGACCGAGTTTCTATTTGGAAAATTATTTAATCGTCCCAATCAGATCTAATTATCATATAGCAATTATTCAAATTAAAGCAATTAAACCAAATAAATAAAAGACTCGCTCTTGCCTTATGGTTCAAGGCGGGCGACAAACCGAATCAAAAATATTAAATGGAATAAATAAAAGACCCGCTCTTGCCTTATGGTTCAAGGCGGGTAACAAACCGGATCCAAAAATATATATACAGATCAAATGAAAAATTAAATCCATAAACCAATAAAAATTCATACAAATAATAAAATAATAAAATTCATACAAATAAATATATATAATCACATTTTAATATTTTAAGCTCAATTAAATTATAAATTGTTCATAGTTGGGCATTCTCAGATTTATTGAAGAAATTAAACTTTATTTTTGTACAAAATTTATATTTTTTTATTATTATTTCTGGAAAAATTGATGAATAGTACTGTTCATCGATGAACAAATTAGTTACTGTTCATCGATCATTTCTGGGAAAAATAATGTATAGCACGTGAATAGTGCCTGAATAGTGTGTGAATAGTATCGATTTCTGGAAAATTAAGAACATTTACTGTTCATCGATGAACAAAACAGTTACTGTTCATCGATCAATTCTGGGAAAATTGATGAACAGTTATTGTTCATTGAACAAACAGTTACTGTTCATCGATGAACAGCTGCGTGATTTTTGCCCAGAATCCATTTTTAAGTATTTTTTACATCATTTCTTGTTCAAATGTGATTTAAGGACATATAAAATAGCCAAAGATGAACAGAATACAATTTAAAGAAGCTTAAATTACTAAAATCACAAAAATATATAAAAACACAAAAATATGTAAAAAAAATACGAAAATGTTAAAGAAATTACCTGATCCTCATATGGAGGATTGTAAATGGATCAAGATCTCCAGAAGCCTTTTTTTCCAGGATTTAAATGTGTTGTTTTTATTTTTTAATTTTTCTTTTTATGGTTAAAATCACCTAAAATTAATATCTAATGCCAATTTTCCTCCAAATTAACTCACAAGAGTTTCTAGAGGAGAATGTGGCTGCAGGTAATTTTTTAGGGTTTTTTAGATTGTGAAGTTGTGTGTAAGAAGTGTGAAAATTGTGAGAAAAAGATGAATTTATAGAGCTAGGTTAGGACTGTAGCAAACAGGTACTGTAGCACACGACTGTAGCAATGGCTACTGTAGCACACGTCTTTTTCCTTTTTTTTTTTAAAAAATTTTTAATTTGTTTATTATTATTACTATTATTTTTTTGTTTAAATCCTTGGATTAAAAGACTTCTAAATGGCATTGACCCATTCATCCTCGTATCATCATTGGATCAGGCGGGGCATAAAAACACGCGTCAACAATGTGAAATTTAAAACAACTTATTTATTTATTCAACATTGGGTAGGCTTAATTTAATCACAAAAGAGATGATTAATCTTATTGCTTTCACAGGTTTTTGCGGCTTGAACCCACTTGAAGAATTAGACCTATCCTCTAATATGTTTGGAGGCAATCTTCCTCGTTGTCTGCACAATTTAACATCAGTTAGATACTTGGATCTATCCCTCAACAATTTCACGGGGCATGTTCCTTCATCTTGGATATCTCGCCTCAAATCCCTCAAGTATATTGATCTTAGACAAAATCTTTTTGATGGATCATTCTCTTTCACCTTATTTGCTAACCATTCTCACCTTGAGGTAGTCGACTTTAGTGACAACAAAATTGAGGTTGAGACAAAGTATTCGGGTTGGGTTCCACCATTTCAGTTAAAGGTTCTTGTCTTGAAAAATTGCCATCTCTCTCGTATTCCTGAGTTTCTTCATCACCAGTTCAGATTAAAAATGGTCGACTTGTCTAACAATAAAATACACCAAAGGTTTGCCACTTGGTTGCTTGACAACAATACAGAACTTGCCCATCTAATCCTGAAGAACAATAGTTTCATTGGTCCATTTCATCTACCATTAAACTCTAGCTTCAATATTTCTAGTTTGGATGTCTCGGATAATTACTTCAATGCACAGCTTCAAGAAATTGGCGAAAAGATGTTTCCCAACATTGAGTTTCTCAATTTATCTAAAAATCATCTTCAAGGCGATTTTCTTTTCTCACCCGGCGACAACTGTAAATTGAGAAGCTTGGATTTGTCTTTTAACAACTTCTCAGGTGAAGTACCGGAGAAAATGATTTCGAGTTGCACTTCTTTGCAAATTCTAAAGCTATCTCATAATAACTTCCATGGCGAAATATTCACTGCTCGATTCAACCTTACTTCCTTATGGTCTTTGAATTTGAATGACAATAGTTTCATGGGAACTCTATCACGCGTGTCAGTCACCCAGTTCTCTTACCTATCAGTATTAGATCTGAGTAACAATAGATTTCATGGTGAGATTCCACACTGGATGAACAACATCACATATTTGTTTCACGTAAACCTTTCTCATAATTCTTTCAGAGGTGAAGTATCATGTGAATTTTTTTCAGCTATTTACGTTGACCTCTCCTATAACAACTTTTCTGGATCATTGCCTTCTTGTTTCAACCAGATTCCTTCAGAATTTAGAGAAACAAGGTATATAAATATGCAAGGTAACAGGTTGACCGGATCAATACCAGATGATTTTCTCAACAAATCAGGACTGTTGGTATTAAACTTGAAAGATAACAACCTCTCAAGTAGCATTCCCAATAAATTCGGTACATTTCCAAAATTACGGGCTCTTCTATTGGGAGGAAATTATTTAAATGGTTTCGTTCCGAATTGGCTGTGTGAACTAAATGAGCTCAACTTCTTAGATCTTTCAAGAAACTCTTTTTCTGGCTCCATACCCAACTGTTTATATAATCTCTCCTTTGGAAGGACGAAAGTTGATGGCGATCTTTTTGAAACACAATTAGTTTTTGGTAGCATACAATTTGGTCTTTACTTTAGTGGAGATGCCCTGGACATATATCAGTTATATGGAGAACAAAGAAATTATATCATTGTCGACCCAAAAATTGAGTTTGTTACAAAATATATGCCTTATAATTTTAAGGGTCATATTCTCAACCTCATGTCTGGATTAGATTTGTCGCAAAATAAATTAACAGGTGAGATTCCATTTGATCTAGGGAAGCTATTTCAGATTCATGCCTTGAACTTATCCTATAATCAATTGATAGGATCGATTCCGGAAACATTCTCGAATCTTACAGCATTAGAGAGCTTAGACTTATCTTATAATCATTTAAGTGGAGAAATTCCTTATGGCTTAGCAGATCTAGACTCCCTAGGGGCATTCTCTGTGGCTCACAACAATTTATCAGGTAGGATTCCAGACGAACGACATTTGAGTACTTTCGACAATAGAAGCTTTGAGGGAAATCCATTTCTCTGTGGATCTCAGGTGGAGAAAAAATGCAATCACGAGTCACTGAATTCATCACCAATGCCATATGCAGAACCAGAAGATGGAAAATGGTATGAGATTGACCATTTGGTCTTTTTTGTAAGCTTCACTGTATCTTTTGCAATTTTCTTTATGGGAGTCATCACTATTCTTCATGTCAATCCTTATTGGCGAGGAAGGCTTTTTCATCATGCTGAGCAGTTTGTGTTGTCATGTTATTACTTTGTGCATGATACTGTTTCCAAGTTGTTATTTGGTCGTCTATTCCATTAACAAGTAATAGGTAAAACTTATTTTAGATATGCCATGGTTTGAATTTTGCTTATGAATAAAAGACAGTGAGTTCGATTTCGATATGTATTTATTGAGTTTATGACAAGCATTTAGACCAAAGATTCTCCAGGAATGTTTGTTGCACCTAAACAGTAAGAAATTTAATTTGAATTTTCCATGTATTTGCAAATAAAAGCAGCTTCTCAACTTTACAAGTCATCTGAAAAATTCTCATTACCACATGAGAAGCTTGAATTTTTGGCCCCTATAAGCCTGAATTATATATTCTATTGTAGTTTGTTGATATAAGAATGAAGCAGATTCAAATTTATTACTACAAATGCTATTATTGGTAAGAGCATTGAATTATTTGACCTCTTCTGTTTAGTGTTTTTCAATGTTAAATAGACCGAGAGGGATATTTGGTGAGAGAGGGATGGAAAGTGCCTTTTAAACATATTTCATATTTTTTATTAATTTAATTTTAAAATTTTAATTGATACAAATAAAATATAAATTCAAACATAACAAATAAATTGTCTAAATTTTTATTATAAAATATTCTTTAATTTTATTGAAACGACCCGAAAATTTAATTTCGTAGAATTTTCATTTAAAAACTAAAATTTTTATTTCAACCAATGAAATTATACCAGCTAGTATTTTATTATTGCTAAACTGGACCCGTAAACCAATTCGAAAACTCGAAAACCAAGACAGTCGAGCCGAATCATTGAAATTAGACCAAACCGGTTCGAATCGAACCGGAATGGTCTAGAAGCCCCAAGATTTTTTTTTTCTTTCTTTTCTTTTTTTTCTTTTTCTTTTTTTTTTTTCCCTTCTTCTTCCTTGCGCCAGCACCAAGCGCGCGACCCACCCTTCCCTTCTCCTCCTCTCGTTTCTTTTTTCGACCGCCTGAGACCAGCGCCTCCTCGCCGTCGCCTCCTCGCCGCAGCAGTTTCGGCATTCCTTCCTCTCTCCTCTTTCATTTCTGGCGCACGCAGGAGGCGCAGGAGAGCCGCGACTTCCTTCGATCGGGAAATCGCGTCAAGTCTCCTGCTCCTCGACTTTCCGGCGACACCAGCTCATCACAGGCCCTCTCCTCATCTCTAGCATTTCTCCAGCCACCATCCTATTCATTTCCGACCAAATTAGCATCGACAGAATTGGCTTTTGAACAAAGGAGCTGCTGCCGATTGTTCTAACCAGAAAATTTCGATTTCCGGCGTGTATCGCAGCTGGGTAAGTCAATTTCCAACCTTCATCAATTTAATTTATGAGTTCTTGCTGAATGATGAAGGATTTGATTAATGAATTATGTTAGCATTGGAACTAAATCCCTAGTTACTACTGTGCATGCAATTTTACTAAGGAGAATTTAATTCTTCAATCTAATGTAAGTTATAGATCAATCTATTGAATATATTAGCATGAATAAGATGATTTATAATGTGGAATTCGGTATGGCATGAGAATGACAGCAGTAGGCTTCAATCCAAGCTATATGTATATATATATATATATATATATATATATATGAAATTTGAGGAAACCTCAGATTTAATTGTTAATCTTAAGCACAAGCTGAAATTGATATGAAATTGGTATGTTTGGTTATTACAATTTTTCGTTGAGGTGTTAGAACAAATTTGATACGGCGGTAACTAATCTAACCATTTGTTTAAGTTATTGCCTTGATATCAGATATAGAATATTATCAATTAAGTTCTTGTTGAGAAAGGAGTTCATTGGCCTGTAATGTACAGGCTATATTCAGAAATCTGATTTCTTTATTTTGGCAGTGGCTAGTTGGTAAAATTTTATGAGTTTTGCTAAATGAGTCCATATTAATATTATATATATTTATGATTCGCATTTGACATTGTTGTTGCTAAGGATTAAGGATGTGATTGACAAAGAAATGTGAGCTATAGTTTGGGATGACAATAAATTTAATTGAATGTTATTTCTTGCAGAAATAAAGTTGTATATTAATTCTATAATAAGGAATGGAGTTAAGTAGTGTATAAATCATAAATGTAAGTGGAAAACTTGAAGAGTTCTCATGGTGGCAGCAGCTGTGAATTAATAGTTAGCTAACTTTTCTGTAATAAATAGTAGAATTCTAGAATTGTCTAAATGGTTACCGAATTATTCAGCTCTCTAAATTGTAATATGATTAGAGACTGTTTAAGATTGTAAGTTGATGTTTAATTTGATGGGAACAAAGATATGATGTCTAGCTAAAGATTTTGATAATATATTAAATTATGAGCTTAAACTTTTCTTAGGTATAGATTTGGCAAATAATGAGTTCAAGTTTTTTGAAAGTGAGTTGTTGAGCAAAGAGTAGCAAATAATAATCGTTAATTATTGGTATTGCTATGTAAAGGAGGATGGGCATTTGAGTTGATTGATTGCCCGATGGATGGGTTTGTGGATTGAATGAATACAGGGAGAGTATTGACATTATCTTAACAGGTAGATAGTCCAATTTTTAAGGGAGGTGCTGTCGAAATTTTGATAGAACTTAGACTAATTTTAATTAACAACATAATTAATAAGTTTATTTAGATTAGTTCTATAATTTGGTACATAATAAATATAATGCTCTGATTATTTATTATCTTTATTATTCATTTAATTATTTACATATTTATTTATTTATTTATTTATTTTCATTGTTTATTATTATTATTAGTATTATTATTATTTATTTATTTTATTTTGTTGTTTATTGATAATATTACTTATTTATTTGCATTTGATTTTGGATGTCTAATTGTGTATTGCATTACGATGTTTAATTGATTAATATGCTTGCATTTAATTGCAATACTTGATTAATTGTGTTGTGATATTGCTGTGCTTTGTTTGTGTGGAGTTAGGATGAAGTGGGTCGCCATGGGTTTGTGAGGACAGTTGGACCGTCGGCCGGGTAAATGGGAGATCGGCGCCCCCGTGTGTACCTACTGTTGTGGTTTATATGATATGGAAAACCACAGGTTGGCTTCTTTATTGGCCGCACCTGATAATCTAGATTTGATCGCAGCCCGCAGGGTGGCCTCCTGTTGTGAGCGCCTGATGATCTAGATTTAATGGAGACGACCGGGTTGCCTCCTGTTGGTATGGAAAAGAAAAGAGAGAATGGAAAAACAATGAGAGGGCTGGTCAAGTGAGGATTAGACTGGTCGGCCAGTATGGGGGATCGGCTCCCTGGTACACACGTTATGAGAGGATGGGCCATGTGGGAGGACGGCTCATCGGGGGTTTCGGTGACGCCACAGACCAATTTCCACGTGATGTGATTATATGAAGATGTTAATAATTGTGAGTGCTGGTGATATGCCATTTGTGTGACTGGCTATGTGAGCATATACCTAGTCGGATGACTAGGTTAATATATTTATACCATTGTATGAATGCGTGTGTTATGCAATAATTATTATTCATTAATAACTCACACCTCTTTTATTTAAATCTTTCAGGAAGTAGCATTTTCTAAATCTCAGCTATAACTCTGCTCTTCACTGTTAAAAAAAAAGAAATTCGTTAATTTTAGTATTGATCAATTAAATAGATAAATGTTCGAAGACTTATATGTATACATTCGTCTGTGAACTCCGCAGTTATAGAATTTGTATACTTTTAAGTTGTGTATTATTATAGATGGAATAATTCTGTGAGTCTGTATTATAAATATAGTGTATTGTAAGAAGGGAAATTCGTAAATGTTAAGATGTTATAAATTTGGGCCGAATGTTTAAAATTATATTGAGATAGCAAATTTGTAATGTTGCAGGCTTACTACGGGCCTCGGGGGCCTTAAGCTTACTTGGGCTCTAGTGCCGGTCCGGCCCATGGAAATGGGTCGTGACATTTATATACCTAAACTTGAAAATAAGGTTTCTAATTTAGAACTAACTATTTATAAAAAAATTTATTTTAAAAATTTTTTAATTAAAAATTCAGGTATTACCATTGTTCTATGGACCGGACCTGTCGGTTTGACCAGTTTAACTGGGAACTGGATTGTGGTTATAATACCTAGTAATTTTATTTTTAAAACTTTCTGAATTAATCAAATAAAAATCTGAAAATTTTCTTATGGAACTAAGTGGGATGGATTTTTGTAGCCCAAAAGATCATATTGGGCCTAAGCCCACATCGGAACGCCAAATTTAAAACCGAAAACTCTACTAATAAAAGTTAAATAAAAAAATCTTAATTAAAATTAGTTATTTATCTTATATCAAAAGTTGTATTTATTGTTTTAGGACTTTTCTATTAAAAATAAAAACAAAACCCATTTTTATAGCATTGTGTTATTAAAGTAATATTCTAAAACTAAATATTATTGAATCAAATAATAAAAAGCCTAGAGTTTAAAAGAAATCTCTAGAAACATTGAAGGCTAGAAGAACCCAAACCGAACCGCTAACTAAGTTGATCGAACCAAGCATAAAGCATTAAACCCGTTAAAAATCTTGAAGTTTTCAATTTGAATTGGCCGAACAAGTAAATTGAGCCTGACCAGATATGGACCAATCAAGAATAGGAGAGAGAAACAGTCAACAAAAAGGAAAAAGGAAACTCGAAACCTCCTCTTCTCGATCGCAGACTGCGATTTCCCCCTCCCTTTCCCCGATCAGATTTCCGGCCACCAAACCGACGAAGCTAGGTGGCGATCGACTTCGACCTCAGTTCCGGTCTCCCTTTCGCCGATTGTAGCTTGACTAGGACGAATAGATGCTCTCTATCATGTGGTGACGCTAGCCTCCTCAGACCTGCTTTTCCGACTTCCGGCGAGTCCAAATCGGCAAGACTGCTATTGGGATGCTCCTCTCTTGTCGCTGACTATTTCCTTCTCACCGAACAGACCTCCAATAGCGCAAATCGAAGCTGTGAGGATTAGATAGCTTCCCTTCTTTGATTTTCCGGCAAGCCAAGCTCTTTCCGGTAGTTTCTTTCGCTAAGGTAAATCGAAAACTAGTCATTTCTGTTTGTATTCAGTATTCTTTAAATTAGTTTTTCTTAGGCTTAGAAATTGAAGGACTTTGAGATGTTAGGTTCTGAAGTTGTGAAATTTGAGGATTTGTTACAATATGGTATTTTCTATTGAGTTTGATCACAAAATTGAACTCCTTATAAATCTTGCTTTGGTTTGATGTTTGATGGCGAGATTTTGGGTCTGCCACCCCTCCTGCCACAGTGGACGGTGACGGTGGCCGGCGTCACTCTGCTGACCGAAATAGTCCCGAATAGGCAGAATGTTGGATTTGTCATGTGGATTCCGAATATGCAATTAGAATTGCAACCTGACCTCGATTAATAATTAAAGCGTTCATTAGCGCATATTTTGTGTATAGACTTTAAAAATCGAAAATGTCCAGAACTCAGTTATCCTTGTATTGCATAACTGACCTGTTACTTGGTAGCTAATAATCAGAAACTAAGTAGAATTGTTTAGCTACTTAAATCTATATATGTGGAAACATAGTTAATAAACTAAGAAGCAATAAAAATTTGGTACATAGGCTTCTAAGCTGAAAAATCTCAGAAATGGATGAAATAGCAGTTAGCGTGACCTTAGAAAGACTTAGTCAGTTAGTTAACTAGATAATTGTTAATTTAGTTTAACTAGAATCGATTACTGTTATGAGTTAAAGTTGAAGAAGTTTTAGTTCTGTATAAATATAACCTTGAACCTTAATACCTCTAAGTATAAATTATAAACCTAAGAACAAGCAACTACTGTACTTAATTAAAATATAATTTAGTTGTTAGTAAAAGAATGTACTAACCTGTAGCTCAAATATGGATGAGTTGAGCTATTCACTATGAAGGGAAAAAGAACTATTTGTAGTTTGTTTATTTTGATAATGTAATTATATAGCGTTTTGATAAACTAAGAATTTGACGTTAGTTGGTATTAATTATGAATTGAGTAAATGTTTAGATGAATGAATAATGATTATTGCGGACGGGACGGTATTAGCTGTTGTGAATTGCCCGATGGATGGGCTTTGAGAATTTATTATTGAATTGTATTTTTAAGCAGGTGGTTTAATCCAATTTTTAGGGGAGGTTTTGCCGAAATTTTGGCAGAATCTAGATTAGTTTTACTTGTAAATAGGTTGTAGGATTTATTTAGGATAATCCTTTATTATTATTATTTAGGAGAATACTGTATTTAATTCTTTCCTCTCCTTCCAATTTCATTTTCATTAGAATCACTCTAGTTCGTTCATTGCTCCAACAAGTTAGAATCCAAATTATGGTCTTTCCTCATCTATCATTGTAAGTAATAATAAATAGTACATACTATTTGCATTATACGTAAATCATTTTTATATAAGGCTTTGTCTATTTATTTATTTTTCAAGTACCAATTATTATATAATTAGCATTTTTTGCTTTTATGTTTATTTGTATTTGCATATAAATGTCTATTTGTGCACTTGCATTATAATATTTAATTGTTTGATGTACTTGCATTTAATTGTATTTCTTGATTACATGTGTTGTGATAACGATGTGCTTTGTTTGTGTGGAATTGAGATGAAGTGGGTCATTGTAGGTTTGTTAGGGCGGTCTATGATACCGTCGGCCATGTATGGCGAGATCGGCGCCCCCGTGTACATCTGATGATATATATTATGTGGAAAATCACAGGGTGGCCTCCTATTGGTAATGGAAAAGAAAAGAGGGAATGGAAAAGTAATGAGAGGGCTGGTCAAGTGAGGATTAGATTAGCCGACCATGTATGGGGATCGGCTCCCTGGTGCACATGTTATGAGAGGACGGGCTATGTGTGAGGATGGCTTGTTGAGGGTTTTGGTGACCTCCAGACCAATCTCCACTTGTTTGATCATGTGAAGATGATATTGTTTGTGGGTGTTGTTGATATGCCATATGTGTGTTTACATGAATATTCATTTTTAGAATACTTAGGAGCATGTTGTGTGACTGTATGAGCATGTATTATTTGGTATTAATTACTGAATTGAAATACTCACTTTTTCTTCTCTTAATTTCTTTCAGGAATCTTGGTTACTGCCTCTATATTAGCCAGAAGCTCTGTATCCTTTCCTCTATAGAGCTAGGTAGAATAAAGTTTAGTTGAATTATTGGCTCTTCTTAACTGAATTTTCTTATTATTGTATATTTTGTAGAGATCCGCAATTACATTAGGAAAGTAATATATGTAATAAGATATAGACATGGCCAAAATCCGGTTTTAGGAGCCGGAACTGTCGGTTTGCAATCGGTCCGAACCGGAACCGGAACCAGAACCGGTCGGAATCGGAATCGTAGGCCTACGGTTTGGTTCCGGTTCCACCATTTTTGGAACCGTGAACCGGCGGTTTCAAGAACCGGCTGGAATCGGATAGAACTGTCGATTTTCTGACTGGTTCAAATCGGCGGTTCCAGCATGTAGCAGCTTTTTTTTTTTAAAAATTTTTTTGTGAAATCCCCAATTACCCCTCCTAACAGCTATAAACGGCTATATAACGGTTAGTTTTAAGGGTATTTGTGGAAAAATAATTTTTTAGATTTTTTATAAATACCTCATTCCATTTACAATCTCTTCACACAAAATTATCTCTACTCTCTCTACTTTATATTATTCTTCTCTACTTTACAATTTCTCTAATTTTCATTCACAATTTATTATCCAATATATTGCAAGATAATTTCTTCAAAGTCAAATCTCCAATTATTTGTCCAAATTATTATGAATTAATTTCTTTAAATTCCAATATCTAATTATTCTCTCCAATTTTTTTATTCAATTTTTCAAATTATATATTATTTTTATATAATAGCAAGTGGAGGAAACTCAAGATCCGCTAAGGGTAAGGGAAATATTGGAGAAACACAATATTCATCTATCTCTACAAATGATATCTTCGATTTCACTCTCGACCAATATAATCTTAAGGGATATCCAAATTGATGAAACACGATTTCGTATGACATCCGATTCACTAGAAGCACAATCATGCGTGGATAAATTTAAACAAAAAATAAATTTAGTTGTTAAAAAAAATAAATTAAGTTCAAGTCTTTTAAAAAAAATAAATTTACTTCAATCATTTTTTAATTTTTTAAGTGTATTTTTTTTAGAAATTATTTCACAAATTTTTACATTTTAAATTTTGGAAACCGGTCTTCAAAATTTAAATTTAAAATTATGCGGAAAATCGGCCGGAACTGTTGGTTTTGGAACCGTTAAGGAACCGGAACTGGAATCGAAAATTTTCGGTTCGGTTCCAAACCGGAAATGGAACCAAAAATTTTCGGTTCGGTTTCGGTTTCAAATTTTTTGGAACCGGAGTCGGCAGTTTCGAAACTGTAACTGGCAGTTTCGGAACCGTGGCCATGTGTAATAAGATGTGCAATAAGATATCCAAAAATATTTGATCTCCAGGAATAATTATTTGAAAATTGTGAATGAAACTTAGTGCTGAATATTGTTGGGCAAGCTCCATAGATACTTTTATGAATGCTGATGGATTGATCATAAAACAGGCTCGTGTTACTAATAATTGTCGAATGATGATGATATATCGAATTGGGCCTTGGTTTTCAGGTATATATGTTCATATAGAGTTTGTGTTGTGAATACTCTTTTTCGACTTAATGAATATTACTGGTGTCAAAGGCTTATTACGGGTTTTGGTGGCTATAAGCCTACTTGGGCCCTAGTGACGGTTTGGCCCATGGCAATTGGTCGTGACAAATTCGGTCCGAGTTGCATAAGAAAATCGCCAGTCTTAAGAATCGGACTAAATCGGATGAGAACGAGCTAAAAATCAGTGAATTGGACCAGCTAAAAACCAGTTGGATTCAAATTGTGCGTTGATTTTTTCGTTTTTGAACCTCTGTATATCTAAACTCAAAGTCTTAATATGTTAATTAAAAAATAATTAAATTGCTTAACTTTAAAGCCTCATGTGAAAATTATAATATATTTTATGATAATTAATTAATTTTTTTACTATTAAATTTAGTAATATTTTATTCTTTTTGTATAAAATCATTTACTAATTTTTTTTAATTTTTTTTGTAAAAAGCCAAATCTGAGATTCTTTTTTATTTGATATGAAAGTTTTTTTTAACCTATAATTTCAATTTTATTTAATAAATACATTTTAAAATATTATATATAAAAATCCGATTGTACCGTATTGAATTCGATTGCACTCTTTGATTCAATGAACTCCTACCTTCACTGGTTCACTTGGCGTTCAGGTTCTCAGAACACTGTGTATTACAACAATGTCATATATATATATATATATATATATTAATTTAGAGCAAAATATTTTTTTTTACCTTAAAATTCATGTGCAGCTAATATTTGTCGCGGCTTAAATCCCTGTATGGACTAATATCCAGTTAGACTAGAATCTAATTGCACTGGTCTCTACTACTTAAATTATTCTTCAAACAGCCACATACAAAATTATGAATATAAATATGAGAAAAGAACAGCCAAATACAAAACTATGAATATAAATATTTCTTTTCTCATATATAATATTAAGCATTCTACAATAATACAACTTAATCAATTCCATGATCTTTTTTTTTTTGAAGGTAAAACGAAGAAATGCATTAAGAAACATGATAATAAGAATAGAAACACTAAGGAATTGAATCTCACATACATAAGTTAGCATAAGATAGCCTATAAATTTCATGTCATCTAACAGTCTCCTAAATTAAATGTACTTAAAAATAACTTGGCTTGGAGGAAAGGAAGAAGTCTCACCAAAATTCAAAAGAACTTGCAAAATTGAAATAGTAGAAAAGTGAACAACCTAAATATATTCAATGAGAATTATGCATGGCGGGATACTCCAAAGAGTTTAATTCATGCCACAACAATAAAAATATGCGCATTAACATTAACAATTACTCCTTTCATCCCATTTTATTTGCTTGTTATTCTTTTTTTGGATATCCCATAATGTTTGCAAGATTTCTAAATTTATACATTTAAACAATTATTTTTTCTCTAATAATATTTATGATTGTTCATTAAATGAAAGATTCTTATTAATATTTAAGGATAAAAAAAGGGGTAAAATGATTTTTGTTGACTAAATTCTTAATATGCATGTTTTGTCAAATCATGCAAATAAAATGAGACAGATGGTGTATAATATACATATCGCAATTCACGTCATAACCTTTTTATAATCATAAGCATCCATCATCATCATTTCATTCACAATATTTCATATCATGGGGCAATCATTATTTCATTATCATAGTTCATGTTAACGCTTGATTTTTATCCTTATGCTCGATGATGAAAATCCTTTAATTCTTAAATAATTTAATGTTGGTAATTTTCCAGATTGGTTGGTTTATAATTTTTCTATATTTGGGCATTTGTAGAGAATAAAATTGTTGGGTCTAAAAACTGTTAAAGGTTAATACTAGCTCATGATTAGAAGTTAGCTTAATTAAGATTAATTAAGATTACCTTAATTAATTAATTAATTGAGGCGGAGTCTACTAAGAAAAAAAAAAAAAAAAGGAAAACATGAAGAATAATATGAGAGGAATTAAGAGAGTGAAACATAATTGAATACAAAGACTAAGGTGTAAATTAAAAACCCAGTCGCTTGATATATAAAAAGAAAAAGGAAAGCAAAAAAGTGAAAGGAGGATAAAGGAAAAGAGAGCAGAAACGTAGGAAAATACCGCAAAAATGCAGCAAAAAGAGAAAAAAAGAAAAACCCTAGCAAAAAAGAAGAAGATAGAACATAAAGAAAAGGTACCTCGGTAATTAATTAACCTACAAAGAATTCGATTTGAGAATCAATAAAAGGTAAAAAATAACTCTTTGAGCTGAGAGCATCAGTCTATTTAATCCATTCTTGTTGTTTTTCTCTCTTTAGTTGCTTGACAGAGTTGTATTTTGATTCATTTTATTTTTTTCATTTAATCTATTTGTTCTGTTGTAAATAATCATTTAAATATGATTTTTATTATATAAAAATGAATCTAAGTAGTGTATAATCAAATCAATTTAGTATTAATATGAATGAAGAATATAAGGTTTTATAGGTTAATCCAATCAATTTAGTATTGATATGAATTGAAGAATATAAGTTTTTGTCCTTAGAAAACATTGAAACTCATTTGTTTATATAAAAAAAAAAATATACTAAAACGTAGAGGCTTACGCACCTGTTGTTAAGCTTATGTACAGGTAACAATTCTTTGCGCACAAGTTGCTTGTTTGTTTATCAGATATAGACCGGTATATAAGAGACTTACGCATCTGTTGTCAAGTCTTACATACCAGTAATAATTCTTTATGCTTCAGTTAAACAGAGATAAGATACCAATTAATGGTTTTGATTGTCCTCATACTTTTATGTTGCTCATTTTGTTATACTATATTTTTCTTGTTTATCTTAATTCTGATTTTTTAAATAGGTTTTTTTATTTTTCATAATTTATATATATATATATATATATATATATATATATATATATATTCCAGAAGCAAAAAATGTCTAATGTTTTAAAAACACTGACGTGACGCTCTATTTTTTAATCATTCTAATTTTCCTGCTTTTAGAAATTTTTGGAATTTTTTCTTTTTTTCTCTTCACTTTTCTATATTTTAATTGGATATATATCTTGTTAAATATTGTTTTGTCTTAATAGATAAATACAACTTTGAATTTTTTGAATATTTTCCTATGTGCAAAATAAATACTAATATCTGTTTATATATATTTATTTATATTGAACCTAAAACGTATAGAATTTTCAACTGTCTCGTTCCTCTCTCTATTTTGCTTTCAAGTTGGATTGATTTATGGCCACCTCCTTCCTACACCACATTCACTGGAACCACCCGCTCAGTGGGTTGAAATTAAGTTTTGGCAATTGGATTCATCATTGTGTTGATGTACAACTTATTTGCTGCATGTATGCATATATGCTACATTCTCTTAGATTTTTGAATTAGAGGAATATATGGAAAAAGAAAAAAAATTAATTACCAAATTGTTTGAGTAATTTGCTTGACATTCAATTATTTTCTATTATATGAATAGTTATATAGACCAAGAAAATAAAAATATATATATTTTTTTCAATTTTCTGCATTCGTTAATTTATTTTTTATAAATTAATTTTTTTTTTTTCAAGATGTAGGGATACAGGGTTGAGTGTAGAGACATTGCCTGTCGATCTCCCATTGTATGGGTGATATTGACTCAAGATCCACTCAAGGTATTTCTAAATTAATTAAAATCATTGCCTAATAAGATTTTTTTTTTATTTTAATTCACATGTTTAATTTAATTTTTTTGGGGAAGAGGTTTGAATATGAACAAGGAATGAGTTATATTGAGTTCACTTATCGGCTTTTACAAAATTATGATTTTTTTTACCTTTCTGAAAAAAGATTAATGAGTTTTGTCAGTACCTTTTCTTTCTCTGTATGTTATTAGGTTTCTTTAAGATAACGTGGTTATCTGTCCAACAAGTGAACACTTGCTGAAGAAGTATTTAAATTAAATAATTAGACAAATTAGAAGATTTCTAGATATTAACAGAATTTTAAATTTGAGATTTCTAGATAGAAATTTCAATTATTTTGCTCTCACAAGAGATAAATATCCTAAATTTGATTATTATAGGCTTCTTTTTAGTGGTTTGTAATTACTGATTATTTAATATTTCATATTCGAATACTGTGAATTTGGATATTATTTTTATATAATTTATTCATAAATTGATAAATACAATTTAAAAAAAAAACTAATGAGGATAAGATCCATTTAAAAAAAAGAAAAAAAGAAATACTAATTAGCACAAGAGATAGTCGTCTACAAATCCTCCTCTGTTATTGATAAGAAAATTCTGAGAAAGAAAAACTCTCTTATGCAGAAATATCATGCTTATTTTATCAGATTACAGAAGGAAAATTACTTGAGAACTTCTGTTGGTGGGATAAAGTATTCAGACACAGCTTGGAAAGTTTCTACTGGTAGTTTTAGCACCCAGAACTCAATCAACATGCAACAGAGCTTTGCTTATGCTACTTCAAATCACAGCTATGGATTTCTTGGACAAATATGCTTCAAATATAGTATCATAAATTTTCAAACACTTGCAAGTGGCTTTCAACATTTTCTCTTTTGTCAGGTGCAGGTTATACCATTGAAAGCCACATAAATGATAACAAAAAATTTTATTTATAAGCCTTAAAAAATGTTTAAATCTTTTTCGAATTTGTTTAAATAGGAAGAGTGTCCAGGTGAATCTAGAGTAATCATCTATAATAACAAATGCATAGAATTTTCCTCCAAGACTAGAAGGTGTAATAGGTCCGAATAAATTAAGGTGTAGCAATTCTAAAGGTTTAGAAGTAGAAACCATGCCTTTGGATTTAAAAGATGTTCTAGTTTGTTTGCCCATTTGACAAGCATCACAAATGTAATCTTTTTCAAATTTCAACTTTGGCAAACCTCTAACCAAATCTTCCTTAGACAGTTTAGAAATAAGGTGCATGCTTGCATGTCCAAGTCTTCTATGCCATAGCCAACTAGAATTATCAACAGAAACTAAACATATATCCTGATTATGCATATCAGAGAGATCTACTAGGTATATATTCCTAAGCCTTTTTCCAACAAATAAAGTTTTATCATCATACATGTTCTGAACTTCACAATGAGAAGGTTAAAAGATCACTCTTCTATTTTTATCACAAATCTGACTTACACTTAACAAGTTATAATGTAGTCCTTCTACTAAACATACATCTTCTATTGAAGGATTAGAACTTATGACACCAATACCAACGATTTTACCTTTTGCTTTGTCTCCAAAGCTTACTGTACCTCCTTTTTATTTTCTAATCTGGTGAACTTCTTTCTATCACCAGTCATATGCCTAGAGCAAGCGCTGTCCATGTACCACATTTTTGTTTTCAGCTCACTCCTTAGGCACACCTGAAAAGATCAAGCAGATTTAGGTACCCAACTCATATTGGGTCCTGGAGGGTTAGTGGTAACAGGTGCATTTAGCTTACTATGATTTTTCTTTCTGTTGAAACTTTGATGTTCTAAAGTCACAACATTAGAAACAACATTTTTCTTATTAGAAACATGATTCAGTTTAGAAATGCCATCATAGCTAGAACTTGTCTTTTCTTTGGAAAACGATTTTGAAATTGATTTTAGAATTCGAATCTCAGTTTTTAAAGATTCATTTTCAGAATTCAGATTTTTACATTTTTCTTCAAGATGCATCAGATTTTCAGAAAATCTATTATTACAATTTATAAGATCTTTGATCTCTGTGATTAGATCTTTACATGTAACTTCTTGATAAAAAGCATCTTTTAAATGATTACTTTCATATTTTAATTTTCTGATATCTTTCTTTAGAACTTTATGCTTTCTAACAAGCTTTTCAAACTCATTGCAAAGGTTATTGTAAGTATCTAAAAGATCATTTTCTGATTCAGGTTCAGAAATACTTACAGTGCTTTCTTCATGCTTCTAGACCATTGCATCTGTTTCATCGATTTCAACTTTCTGTGTTGAAGTCAGAGTGCTGATTTCCTTGGAATCAAAATTGATAGTAGCCATCGGACAGATATTAACTATTTCTTCTTGGTCACTTTGGCTTTCAGAATTAGAATCATCTGAATTGCACCAAGCAGCTACGAATGCCTGCTTCAGCTTCTCTTTCTTTGACTTCTTTTTCAATTTAGGACAATTGGGTTTGATATGTCCAGGTTTGTTGCATTCATAACAAACCACTTCAAAAGGTTCTTTCTTAGGTAAGTTGCTATTTTTAGGTGGAAAGTTCTTTTTGATAAACTTTTTCTGTGGCCTTCCACTCTTTCTATAGAACTTTTTAAATCTTTTAGCAACAAGTGCTAAATCATCACTATCAAGATCGGAAGAACTTTCTTCACTAGAAACTACTTTCAAAGCCAGTCCTTTCTTTTTCTTATCTTCTACAGTCAAAGAAGATTTCATTTCTTATGAAACAAGAGCTCCTATAAGATAATCATAAGTGACGGGAGTCTCTTTGTAATTCATAACAGTTCCTATAGAATCCCATTTTTTAGGTAGAATTCTAAGGATTTTCTTAACAAGTTCATCTTCTGAAATTTCCATTCCGAGAGTTCTCAAAGGATTAACTATATTAGTAAATCTAGAATTTAATTCTGCAATAGTTTCTCCTTACCTCATACTAAACATTTCGTATTCTCTCCAAAGGATGTTTATTCTGGATTCTTTCACTCTATCTGTACCCTCATAGGTAACTCTAAGTTTTTCCCAAACTTCTATTGCAGATTTACATCCAGACACTTTGTCATATTTTGTTGCGTCTAAAGCACAATGAAGAATATTAATAGCTTTTGCATTTATAGAAATATCAATCCAATCAGCATCTGTGTATTCTTCTTCTGTTTTTTTAATACTCTCATTTTCTACAATTTTCATAGGAATACGAGGACCAGTAATAACATTCCTCCAGTAGTTTATATCAAACTGATTCCATGAAATTTTCCATTCTGGTTTTTCAATAAGAGTAATTAGAACCATTGAACAAAGGAGGTCTAGAAACAAATTGACCTTTCAAAGAAGTGAGAGGAAGTGGGGTTACCATGGGATCTTATCTCTTAAGCTGTTAAGCTTCGGTAAGTCAAGAGCCAAAGCTTTGATACCAGGTTGTGGGTCCCGTATATTTGTGGCACAACCCAAGAGGGGGGTGAATTGGGTTTTCTAAAAATAAAAATTTAGCTTTAAAAACAAAACTCAGAATTCTAATTGCAGCGGAAAAAATTAACGAATTTGTGAAAATAAGTTATAGATTAGAACTTCCTCATAATGTTCTATTCAAGAAAAATAAAAAGGCTTTGTAAAATACAACTATTAATTAGAACTGCTTCACAATGTCTTATTTAATATCAGAACTACTTTATGACGGAAAGCTATTGAAATTAGAACTACCTTATAAAGTTTAGAAAATCAGAAAAGACTATGTGAGAAACAGTTATCGAAATCAGAACTGCTTCACAAAGCTTTAATCAAGTTTAGAAGACTGATTAGAAACCCAAACAGTGAAATATACTGAAAATAGAAGAACTGTTTAGAACTTGATATATTCACTTTTAACAGAATTCCAGAATTCTAATGTTCAGAGAAGATAGAACTTATTTCAGTTTTAGAACATCAAAACGATTAACAACTTTAGCATTTTTAGAGTATAAATAGAAGTGTGAGTAAAATAGTATGAAGCAAAACTTCAGAAATTAAAAAGATCAACACAGTGATTTATAGTGGTTCGGCACTAACTCGCCTACATCCACTGCCCAAGACTCATCTTGAGATCCTCAACTATGTTATCTCTTTTCAAGGGTAAGAGACTGTTTTCGTCGAAAATCCCCCCGAAGGACCCGAAAACATCCTTTTTGGTTTTTTGATTAAATGTTTTTATTTTGGATGCGGTGCCGATAAATCGGTCTTATAAACAATTTTGAGTCGCCACCCATTGTTTAGGCAATGAGACCATTTTTGAAAATGACTCCATTTTAAATCCAATTTTGTTTTAAGGCTAAATTATTTTAAAAGACTGGTCAGGCGCACCAATGCGATTCTGGGTAAGGGAATTGGGTACGTCAGCCCGTTGGAAGCCGACGCCCGGAAAAACCGGCCTCTATTATTAACCTATGTTTTCTAATTTATTTTAGTTAGAAAAGCCAAATTATTTATTTACTTAAACCCAACCCAAATAAATCGGAACGAGTTCCTATTTGGAAAATTATTTAATCGTCCCAAACAAATCTAATTATCACATGGCAATTATTCAAATTAAAGCAATTAAATCAAAGCAATCAAACCAAATAAATAAAAGACCCGCTCTTACCTTATGGTTCAAGGCGGGCGACAAACCGAATAAAAAATATTAAATGGAATAAATAAATGACCCGCTCTTGCCTTATGGTTAAAGGCGGGCAACAAACCGGAGAATAAATCAAATAAATAAAACACCCGCTCTTGCCTTATGGTTCAAGGCGGGTAACAAATCGGATCCAAAAATATATATATAAATTGAATCAAAAATTAAATCCATAAACTAATAAAATAAAACCATACATAATTATTATTTAATATCTAACTCACATTTTAATTTTTTTTATTCTTAATTTAATTTCATTTTTGCATTCAACCAAAAATAATAAAATTCATTCAAATAAATATATATGATCTTTATGCTTAATTAAATTATAATATGTTTATAATTGGCCATTTTTGGAATCAAACTTTATTTATATGTAAAATTCATTATTTTTATTATTATATTTTTTTTTATTTCTGAAAATCGGATGAACAGTGCTCAACAGTGCATGAACAGTGTTCAACAGTGTGTAAATAGTGTTCAACAGTGTGTAAATAGTGTCTAAATAGTGCGTGAACAGTGTATTTCTAGAAAACTAAGAACGTTTACTGTTCATCGATGAACAATTACTGTTCATCGATGAATAGCTGCATTATTATTATTATTATTATTTTTTATAGAATTTATTTTTAAGTTTTTACAATATTTCTTATTTAAATGTTATTTAAGGGCATATAAAATGGCCAAATATAAACATACTACAATTTAAAGAAACTCAAGTTACTAAAATCACAAAAATATATAAAAAGCACAAAAATATGTAAAGAAATAAAAATACAAGAATATGTAAAAAATACAAAAATGTTAAGGAAAATACCTGATACTCAGATTGAGGATTGTAAATGGATCAAATGTCTTTTTAGATCTCCTAGAAGCTTGATTTCCAAGGATTTAACTGTTTTTTATTTATTTATTTTTCTTATTTTCTTACTTTTTATATTTTAATTGACCTAAAATTAATATCTAATGACAATTTCTTTTCAAAATAATTCACAAGAGAAATTTAAAGATTATGAAGTGTAGTAGTAGAAGTTGTAGATTGTGTAGTTGTGGTGAGAGAGAGGAAGGAAAGAGGAGCCGAGAGAGAGCAATTGTGAGGGGTATTTGTAGAGTTAGACCACGCGTGCTACAGTAGAAGCTACTGTAGCACGCGTTTTCTTTCTTTTTTTTTTTAATTTATTTATTATTTATTTATTATTATTTTTTAATTTTAATTTTATTTTTTATTTTTATTATTATTATTTTATTTTTTATGCTGCACAGCTAGCTGCACAACGTGTAGCTACAGTAGCTATGCTACTGTATCCCCCTTTTTTTTTTTTTTTTTTAATATGTAGCTACAGTAGCACGCGTAGCTACTGTAGCACGCGTTTGCTACTGTAGCAATTTTTAAATTTTTTTATTTTATTTTATTTTTATTTTATTTTAATTTTTTTTTAGTTGCATCACACAGCTGCACAGCATAGCTGTGTGATGCATGCAACTCTCTTTTTATTGTTTTTATTATTATTATTATTATTTTATTTATTTGTTTATTATTATTATTTTTATTTAAATCCTTGGATTATTGAATCAGGCGGGGCATAAAAAATACGCGTCAACAGTTTGCCCCCACACTTTATCATTAATTGTATAAACAATTAATGTTAAAGTGGTCCACTGAAGCGCCTTCAATCTGATAATCATCTTCAAAGCTCGGTTTGGTTGGCCTTGAAGACACCTTCGAAGCTCGGTCTGATTGGCTCGAAGGATTTTGGGTTGATTTGATCATCTGGTCACCTTCTCAGCTCGGTCTGATCGGCTTTGTTGGCTCCAGTCGGATTGGTGATGATCTCCAAAACTCGGTCTGATTGGTTTTGAAGATACCTCCGAAGCTCGGTCTGATTGGCTCGAAGGATTTTGATTGATCATCTCCAAAGCACGGTCTGATTGGCTTTGGGTGTTTACTTCCTCAGCTCGGCGTAGTCGGCTTCAGAGAGTTTGAAAAGAGACCAAAGCACGGCATAGTCGGCTTGGTTGTTTACTTCCTCAGCTCGGCATAGTCTGCTTCAGAGAGTTTGAAAAGATACCAAAGCACGGCATAGTCGGCTTGGTTGTTTACTTCCTCAGCTCGGCATAGTCGGCTTGGTTGTTTACTTCCTCAGCTCGGCATAGTCGGCTTCAGAGAGTTTGAAAAGAGACCAAAGCACAGCATAGTCGGCTTGGTTGTTTACTTCCTCAGCTCGGCATAGTCGGCTTCAGAGAGTTTGAAAAGAGACCAAAGCACGGCATAGTCGGCTTGGTTGTTCACCTCTTCGGCTCGGCGTAGTCGGCTTCAGAGAGTTTGAAAAGAGACCAAAGCACGGCATAGTCGGCTTTGGAGAATTTGAGATTGTCTTGATCAACTTCGCAATACACCATCATTGATCAAGGAGAGAATTGACTCGATCCGCTTCGCAATACACCATCACGAATCGAGAAAAGGATCCAAACAGCTTCGCAATACATCATCACTGCTCAGTGGGACCAAACGGCTTTGAGAGACCGTCACTGGTTGGTCATTGAGATTGTCCTGATCAGCTTCGCAATACATCATCACTGCTCGAGAAAAAGATCCAAACAGCTTCGCAATACATCATCACTGTTCGGTGGGGTCTAACGGCTTCGTGAAATCTTCACCGGTTGACCTGAAAACATTTTCAAAAGGAAAGAGCAATTTCTGTGTACAAACAGATCTTGCCTTTGTTAAATGTTGGAGCATCACATGCCCCCATGCATTAACAATCATGAATTTTGAAACTTGGAATTTTGAATTGTATTTTTGCCCCCAGTTTGTCTTGAGACCAAAAATATTATCTTTTAAGCAAACCTTGAAAATTTTATTATTTTTTTTTATCCATTGCAACTTTGAATTTAACAAAAGTCTTTTAAATTTTAACATAAATTGCTGTTTTTTTTTTTCAAATTTTCAGGTATACTTTTCCTGATGCAGTGTTGAAAGAAAACTTACCTGGAGGTTGAGGGGATGTGCTGAGTTTGCCCCCTGTGTGGCAAGTGACTCCAAATTGATTTTTTTTTTAATATATTTTTTTTTTGAGACTGTTGCTTTATTTCACTTTATTCGGATGCCTCATCTCCTGCATCTCCGGATGTTTCCACCGCTATCCTTTTTTTCGATTTGTTTTGTTCCTGCACAGAGAAAACAAAACCATAGGGACAAAAAGGAGGTATTCCACTCACTTGCAGGAATGGTCCACCACCTTGTTAGTGGTGACATAAATGCACATCTACTTTATTCCAAAATTGACAAAAGGCAATAAAATGAAAGCTAGAATTGACGCAAGAGAAGACTTATCGCTTTATTCGGACGTCATTTGTCCGTGTGCTGCTTTTTTTTTTATTTTATTTTTATTTTATTTTTTTTTATTTTAATTTTTTTTTTAGTTGCATCACACAGCTGCACAGCATAGCTGTGTGATGCATGCAACTCTCTTTTTATTGTTTTTATTATTATTATTATTTTTTTATTCATTTGTTTATTATTATTATTTTTATTTAAATCCTTGGATTATTGAATCAGGCGGGGCATAAAAAATACGCGTCAACAGTTTGCCCCCACACTTTATCATTAATTGTATAAACAATTAATGTTAAAGTGGTCCACTGAAGCGCCTTCAATCTGATAATCATCTTCAAAGCTCGGTTTGGTTGGCCTTGAAGACACCTTCGAAGCTCGGTCTGATTGGCTCGAAGGATTTTGGGTTGATTTGATCATCTGGTCACCTTCTCAGCTCGGTCTGATCGGCTTTGTTGGCTCCAGTCGGATTGGTGATGATCTCCAAAACTCGGTCTGATTGGTTTTGAAGATACCTCCGAAGCTCGGTCTGATTGGCTCGAAGGATTTTGATTGATCATCTCCAAAGCACGGTCTGATTGGCCTTGGGTGTTTACTTCCTCAGCTCGGCGTAGTCGGCTTCAGAGAGTTTGAAAAGAGACCAAAGCACGACATAGTCGGCTTGGTTGTTTACTTCCTCAGCTCGGCATAGTCGGCTTCAGAGAGTTTGAAAAGAGACCAAAGCACGGCATAGTCGGCTTGGTTGTTTACTTCCTCAGCTCGGCATAGTCGACTTGGTTGTTTACTTCCTCAGCTCGGCATAGTCGGCTTCAGAGAGTTTGAAAAGAGACCAAAGCACGGCATAGTCGGCTTGGTTGTTCACCTCTTCGGCTCGGCGTAGTCGGCTTCAGAGAGTTTGAAAAGAGACCAAAGCACGGCATAGTCGGCTTGGTTGTTCACCTCTTCGGCTCGGCGTAGTCGGCTTCAGAGAGTTTGAAAAGAGACCAAAGCACGGCATAGTCGGCTTTGGAGAATTTGAGATTGTCTTGATCAACTTCGCAATACATCATCACTAATCAGCTTCGCAATACATCATCACTAATCAGCTTCGCAATACATCATCACTGCTCGAGAAAAAGATCCAAACAGCTTCGCAATACATCATCACTGTTCGGTGGGGTCTAACGGCTTCGTGAAATCTTCACCGGTTGACCTGAAAACATTTTCAAAAGGAAAGAGCAATTTCTGTGTACAAACAGATCTTGCCTTTGTTAAATGTTGGAGCATCACATGCCCCCATGCATTAACAATCATGAATTTTGAAACTTGGAATTTTGAATTGTATTTTTGCCCCCAGTTTGTCTTGAGACCAAAAATATTATCTTTTAAGCAAACCTTGAAAATTTTATTATTTTTTTTTATCCATTGCAACTTTGAATTTAACAAAAGTCTTTTAAATTTTAACAAAAATTGCTGTTTTTTTTTTTTTCAAATTTTCAGGTATACTTTTCCTGATGCAGTGTTGAAAGAAAACTTACCTGGAGGTTGAGGGGATGTGCTGAGTTTGCCCCCTGTGTGGCAAGTGACTCCAAATTGATTTTTTTTTTAATATATTTTTTTTTGAGACTGTTGCTTTATTTCACTTTATTCGGATGCCTCATCTCCTGCATCTCCGGATGTTTCCACCGCTATCCTTTTTTTTGATTTGTTTTGTTCCTGCACAGAGAAAACAAAACCATAGGGACAAAAAGGAGGTATTCCACTCACTTGCAGGAATGGTCCACCACCTTGTTAGTGCGGACATAAATGCACATCTACTTTATTCCAAAATTGACAAAAGGCAATAAAATGAAAGCTAGAATTGACGCAAGAGAAGACTTATCGCTTTATTCGGACGTCATTTGTCCGTGTGCTGCTTTTTTTTTCTTTTTTTTTTTTGATTGATTTTTTTTTTTGATTGATTTTTTTTTATTTGCTTTGTTCCTACACAGAGCCACGGAAACAAAAAGAGACATACCACTCATTTGCAAGAGTGGTCCACCTTATTAATGCGGGCATAAATGCCCATCTTCTTTATTCCAAAACGGACAAAAGGCAATAAAAATGAAAGCTAACCAAAGCCACAGAAATAAAAAGGAGGCATCCAACTCACCTGTGAGAGTGGTCCAATTAATGTGGGCATAAATGTCCATCTACTGCAAGAGTGGTCCACCGCTTTTTTCTTTATTGATTCCTATTTTCTGCACTTAGAGATAGCAAAAGACAACAATAAAATTTTTTTTTTTTTTTTGAAATTATTTGCTGGATTAGCATTTGGGCCTCTTGCCCTTGGATTAAAAAATGAAAGCACATTAAAACGGATTATTTAGCTGAGGACAAAAATTTACATTTTTTTTTTTTTTGGAAAGAGAGGGTGATTGGATAAAATGTGCAACTCCCTCATGTATAAAAACATTTTTTTGTTTTGTTTTTTTTTTCGAATTGTATTCCTATAATCACTTTAAAATAACAACATAAGCAAATGCAAAATATATAAAAACAACATGCAGTCATGCAAATAAAATTTGCCCGCTTTGCGAGGCTATCAATTCCTCCACACTTAGCTCTTCGCTTGTCTCTAAGCAGAAACATTCATCTTTCTTTTCTTTTTTTTTTTTTTTTTTTTTTTTTTTGAACTCATGTTGATCATGTTTATCTTTGCTCGTTGATTTAGACTTCTTAAATAATCTACCAAAGACAAAAGATTGAAGTGTTTTATGAATCAAGTAGTATAAATGATTATGACATTTAAAATTGTCAATATAACTATACAAAATCTAGTCATTCAAAATGTGAGATAAGCAATCCTCCTGCCTTAAAATGCAAAATAGGAAGTACTTAGAACAATTCTAGCACACATATATTGTTTCTTATCTCAAGGTATTTTTAGGTAACCTATTTCTTTTTCACAAAGTGGTTGCATTTTATGCTCCATACCACATTTTTCTTTTTTTCTTCTTCCTTTTTTATATGGAGAGGTGTGGGAATGTAAATAGTAAGTGGTTGCATTTTATGCTCCGTACCACTTCGTTTTAGAACGGATTTCCGTTATTCCCTCTATCGTTGTTTTTTTTTTTTTTTTAAATACCCTCATCCTTTATTGACTTGAAACATACAGGTATTATGGCTTTAGTTTCCCTTTCCTTCATATTCTTCATTTAAGTTAGGATTCATGCTTCTCTTAAGTCAAAAATAATGTCAAGAAGATTAACTAAATATTTGCAAAGAAAAATTTTATATGTCATATCTTAATACCTAAGTTCATAAAACATTTAAATCTCTCAATCATGGTATATTATTCAAGACTTCTATTTCAACAAGCAAAATATAAACCAATCAACATGTAGAGACTAAAACATTGAACTAAGGTGAAGAAGTTGACACTTTTTTTTTTTTTTTGTCACACATTTTTTTATTTTTTTATTTTTATAAATGAAATGAAATGAAAATATAGATCTCCTCCACACTTTGAAAGACACAATGTCCTCATTATGGGAGAATACAGGCATAAAACACATAAAATGCACATGCATAAAACACACAAGAAATTATGAACAACAAAGGACAGAAAATCCCTAGGCCTCCCCAACCTGAAAGTGACATAGTGAATTCGATTTTTTGATTTTTTTTTATTTTTTGATTTTATTTTTTTTTTTTTTTTGCATTCTCACTCATTTTCAAATAATGCCAGAAATGTGAAAATTCAAAGGAATCTCAACCCCTTATAACTCCCTTTTCTTTTGGGTATCAATTCACTATAAACAATTGCATTATGTTATTCAAAACGAATTACAGGTCCATTCTCAAAATCGAGATCATACATCCATACTGAAAATTAGCTCTTATTAATGCATGGCTGAAAAAGAAAAGTGTTGCATGGTGAATGAATGTCACAACATATGTACAGTTTATAACACATAGGGGAACGGGAGTTGGGAAATGCATGCCTTCCGACCTTATTTCTCCCACACACGGATTCCATTGGTATAAATTTCGACATCTATTTCCTAGGAATTGGTCTAATCTCGACAACCAACAGGGGGGTTTTGAGATTGACGATATAATCTCTCGGAAATGAATGCGGCATAACAACAGCAAATAGAACCCCCTTAGGGGAAGTAACTAAGGCTTTTAACTATATGCATTGGCTTTAGTCTTATTGGGCGTAACAAAGTCTGGGTTCCGCAAACAGGATTCAGGCTTTGTTGGGCCTACTCCTTTTGACGCACATTTAAGGTACTGGGCTTGCGGTTGGTAGTAATGTTAATTCTCGGATGGATGCACCTAAATCGCATGGTTTAGGCTAGATCCACCGTCAAACTTAACACCAGCACCGAAGGGTAGCATGGGTAGAATGAGGTGAGAAGAGAGAAATGCGAATGAATGCAAAAATCCTATAAAAGAAAAGGAAAGCAATTAAACATATACGGACGATTAAAAATTTTCCGGCTTTCTAACCAATTTTATTTTTTAGAAAACATAGGTTTTTATTATTATTTTTTTTTAGAGTTAATTCCTAATCACAACCATCTAATTAAAATAATCGGGGACTAGTGGTTGTATCCCCAGCAGAGTCGCCAATCTGTTTTCGTCGAAAATCCCCCCGAAGGACCCGAAAACATCCTTTTTGGTTTTTTGATTAAATTTTTTTATTTTGGATGCGGTGCCGATAAATCGGTCTTATAAACAATTTTGAGTCGCCACCCATTGTTTAGGCAATGGGACCATTTTTGAAAATGACTCCATTTTAAACCCAATTTTGTTTTAAGGCCAAATTATTTTAAAAGACTGGTCAGGCGCACCAATGCGATTCTGGGTAAGGGAATTGGATACGTCGGCCCGTTGGAAGCCGACGCCCGGAAAAACCGGCCTCTATTATTAACCTATGTTTTCTAATTTATTTTAGTTAGAAAAGCCAAATTATTTATTTACTTAAACCCAACCCAAATAAATCGGACCGAGTTCCTATTTGGAAAATTATTTAATCGTCCCAAACAAATCTAATTATCACATGGCAATTATTCAAATTAAAGCAATTAAATCAAAGCAATCAAACCAAATAAATAAAAAACCCGCTCTTACCTTATGGTTCAAGGCGGGCGACAAACCGAATAAAAAATATTAAATGGAATAAATAAATGACCCGCTCTTGCCTTATGGTTAAAGGCGGGCAACAAACCGGAGAATAAATCAAATAAATAAAACACCCGCTCTTGCCTTATGGTTCAAGGCGGGTAACAAATCGGATCCAAAAATATATATATAAATTGAATCAAAAATTAAATCCATAAACTAATAAAATAAAACCATACATAATTATTATTTAATATCTAACTCACATTTTAATTTTTTTTATTCTTAATTTAATTTCATTTTTGCATTCAACCAAAAATAATAAAATTCATTCAAATAAATATATATGATCTTTATGCTTAATTAAATTATAATATGTTTATAATTGGCCATTTTTGGAATCAAACTTTATTTATATGTAAAATTCATTATTTTTATTATTATATTTTTTTTTATTTCTGAAAATCGGATGAACAGTGCTCAACAGTGCATGAACAGTGTTCAACAGTGTGTAAATAGTGTTCAACAGTGTGTAAATAGTGTCTAAATAGTGCGTGAACAGTGTATTTCTAGAAAACTAAGAACGTTTACTGTTCATCGATGAACAATTACTGTTCATCGATGAATAGCTGCATTATTATTATTATTATTATTTTTTATAGAATTTATTTTTAAGTTTTTACAATATTTCTTATTTAAATGTTATTTAAGGGCATATAAAATGGCCAAATATAAACATACTACAATTTAAAGAAACTCAAGTTACTAAAATCACAAAAATATATAAAAAGCACAAAAATATATAAAGAAATAAAAATACAAGAATATGTAAAAAATACAAAAATGTTAAGGAAAATAACTGATACTCAGATTGAGTATTGTAAATGGATCAAATGTCTTTTTAGATCTCCTAGAAGCTTGATTTCCAAGGATTTAACTGTTTTTTATTTATTTTTTTTTCTTATTTTCTTACTTTTTATATTTTAATTGACCTAAAATTAATATCTAATGACAATTTCTTTTCAAAATAATTCACAAGAGAAATTTAAAGATTATGAAGTGTAGTAGTAGAAGTTGTACATTGTGCAGTTGTGGTGAGAGAGAGGAAGGAAAGAGGAGCCGAGAGAGAGCAATTGTGAGGGGTATTTGTAGAGTTAGACCACGCGTGCTACAGTAGAAGCTACTGTAGCACGCGTTTTCTTTCTTTTTTTTTTAATTTATTTATTATTTATTTATTATTATTTTTTAATTTTAATTTTATTTTTTATTTTTATTATTATTATTTTATTTTTTATGCTGCACAGCTAGCTGCACAACGTGTAGCTACAGTAGCTATGCTACTGTATCCCCCTTTTTTTTTTTTTTTTTTAATATGTAGCTACAGTAGCACGCGTAGCTACTGTAGCACGCGTTTGCTACTGTAGCAATTTTTAAATTTTTTTTATTTTATTTTATTTTTTTTTATTTTAATTTTTTTTTAGTTGCATCACACAGCTGCACAGCATAGCTGTGTGATGCATGCAACTCTCTTTTTATTGTTTTTATTATTATTATTATTTTTTTATTTATTTGTTTATTATTATTATTTTTATTTAAATCCTTGGATTATTGAATGAGGCGGGGCATAAAAAATACGCGTCAACAGAGACAAACTAACAGTACAAAGCAATAGATCAACACCTAGATCTATCCTTTATCCCACTAGATTTTCTAAAGGTTCTAGCTAACCTCAACCCTTTCTATTTTTGGTAGAGTATAGAAACTCAATTCAAGACATTAGAATCTCTCTCACGGAGAAGGTTGCTTGATAACCTTTTTCACAATAGCTTCTCACCTAAGCTATTACACAAATGTTTATTAAATAAAAACCTATCTACTAAAGATTACAGAATCTAAATAGACAGACAGAAATGCAAATATAAGCACAGGAAAAATAATTTTTCAGATTAGAAAATCGTTTAGAAGACAGAACTGTTTTTCAAAAGAAGTTGTTATAAAAATTCTTTTCTCTTTTAAAGATAAAAATGTGAAGGATAAAGATGAAAAGAAATAAGAGGGTAGAGAGTAAGTTTTAAGAGATAAAAGATATGATCAATAGGTGAATACTCTTAAAACGAAAACTCTTTCTTCCGTATTTTTCAAGAATGAAAACCCCTTTTTATAGAGAGGTCTGTGACTCTCATTTTTAGAAAGTGAAAATCTCTTTTTGAAATCAGAATATTTACTTTCCTTATTTAGAAGATACGGAAATCCTTGTTACCAAATTCTTTTGAGTTAATATTTTATCTTTTTGGTAAGAAAATAAGATATAATCTTTCTTTGCTTAAAATAAATATTTTCGAAAGTAAATACTTGAATAAATATTTTCCAAAAAGATTTTTCTTACTAAAACGAATTAAAATAAAATCTTCATTCATTTTAGGTAAGAGGATAAATCAAGATTCTTAGATCTATAAAGAAGATTTTGTTTTCCGAAAATGAAGCACATAAGATTTCCATTAGATTTATTCTTATTACCAAAATTGTTAGAGACATGATCTCTTTAATTTAGGTAACTTGAATATTTCGATTTTTAAAGGGATTTCGCAAAACAATTTATTTTGCGACAAGATTTATTTTGAAGAATCTATTTTTGAAAAGACAATTTTGATGAGAGAAAAATTGGTTTTTTTGCTTATAATTGAATTTTCTCTCTATCCTACAATGAATCCTAAAAGTCTCACCACTAGGGTCTTCGGATGTCTTCATAAATTTTGGATTCGTAGGACTTGCCTTGTTCGTTTATTACTTTCTATATGTATTCTGCATAAAATATTATTAGCACAAATAATACAATTTAAATTTATTTATTTTGTTTTAATCATCAAAATTCCGAGATTAGAATTTGACCCTTGAGCCAACAGGCTGTACAAGCCTCATAGCGTCAGGAACCTGTGGAAGCCCGAATGGAGACTCTGAAAGGCAACCACCAAAACCTTGATTTTCAAGAAGCTCTTGAGAGTGAAGAGGAAGTCGAGGACTTAAACCCCTTTCATGAAGCTAGACCTGCAAACCCAGCAGCATGAGGCAAATTGGAAGAGCGTTTACTTCATGCTCTTGATTTAAATAGTGGAGGAGTTAAAATTGAAGTTGCTGATTTTCATGGGAAATCACATGTCGAAGACTATTTAGATTGGAAAACTAGTTTAGAAAATTATTTTGAATGGAAACCAATGGTTGAAACCCGAAAAGTGCATTTTGTAAAGCTTAAATTGAAGTGTATTGCACTTCAATGGTGGAAGAGAGTTAAGGAGCATCGCGCACGATAAGGAAAGCTTAAAATCAGCACGTGGGAGCACATGAAAACTAAGCTAAATAAGCAATTTTTATCGACTAATTACGCAATGGAACTATATGAAAGGTTCCACTACTTGAAACAAAATAGCATGTCTGTTGAAGAGTACACTTCAAAATTTAATAATCTGTCCATTCGAGTTGGAATATCTGAAAGTAATGAACAAATTACCTCTCGCTACCTTGCTAGTTTGAATCAGTCCCTTAGAGATGAAATAGGCATAGTCCGATTACACAATCTTGAAGATGCTCGCCAATATGCCTTAGCAGCTGAAAAGTGAGTTTCTCGTTACAGTGCTAGAAGGTCCATAAACAAAAGCAATTGGCAAAATAATTTCGGAGCTGCAAGAGGGTTCAAACAAGTCAACAAAGCGGGAAAGAGGCTGCTGTTACTAATAAATACAATGAAGAGACAACCCGTGTTGATGGGAACGATAAAGAGAAAGGTACAGTACCTTATGGTGGACAAAACAATTATGGTTCGTCTACAGGGAGAGGCAACAGTTCTCAAGTTTGTTGTTTTACTTGTGGTGAAAAGGGACATACTTCATTCATCTGTCCACAAAGAAGGGTGAATTTAGGCGAGTATGATGAAGACCAAGGCCTTATTTTTGATAAATATGGTGAGGAAGTAGAAGAAATTGATGTTCACCAGCTCAAAGTGAGTCTTTAGTTGTTCGAACAGTCATGACAACCATGAATAAAGAAGGAAAAGAAGATTGGAGGAGGCGTAGCATTTTCCGTACACATGTTATTTGTGAAGGTAAAGTGTGTAATTTAGTCATTGATGGAGGAAGTATGGAAAATATAATACAAAGGAGGCTGTAGATAAATTAAAGCTTCCCACAACAAAACATCCTCATCCATACAAAGTAGGTTGGTTGAAGAAAGGGCACGAGATACCAGTAACATCTCAATGCTTAATGCAATTCACAATGGGAGATGATTTGGTAGATGAAGCACTATGTGATGTAGTACCAATGGATGTTGGGCATATTCTAGTGGGACGACCTTGGTCGTATGATCATGATATGGACCACAAGACAAGGCCTAATACTTATTCATTCTATAAGGACAACAAGTACACTTTGCATCCTCTCAAGGAAGAAACACAAGGCAAATAGCAAATAAAGGAGCTACAACTAGTAAATTAAATGGGCTTGTAAGTGTTAAAGAATTTGCAGCTGTGCATAGTGAGGTGGGAGTCACGTATGCCTTAGTGAGCAAACTGATAGGAGTTGACCAGGTTGAAAAATTAGTTGAATATTCCTTTGAAATTCAACGATTATTGCAGGAATTCAAGGAGTTTATTAGTGAAGATGTATTGAAAAGCTTCCGTTAAGAAGCATCCAAATTGCTATTGATTTAGTACCAGGAGCAGCTTTACCAAATCTGCCTGCATACAAAATGCCTCCTTTACAACGGGCTAAAATAGAAAGACAGGTTAAGGAATTATTGAAAAAAGGTCTGGTGCGTGAAAGTAAAAGTCCATGTGCCTGCCCAGCCTTATTAACTCCAAAGAAAGACGGTTCTTGGAGGATGTGTGTGGATAGTCGTGCTATAAATAAGATTACAATCAAATATCGCTTTCCAATACCAAGATTGGAGGATATGCTTGATCAACTAGCGGGTTCTAAAGTGTTTTCCAAAATTGATTTGAAAAGTGGATATCACCAAATTAGAATGAGGCATGGTGATGAATGGAAAACAGCTTTTAAGACGCCGGATGGGTTATTTGAATGCCGCACCAAGGAAGATCATTTAAAACACTTGCGACAAGTGTTAAAAGTACTTCGTCAAGAGCAGCTGCACATAAACCTGAAAAAATGCAGTTTCCTGCAACCAGAAATGGTATTCCTAGGATATATTGTGTCTACTGAAGGATTAAAACCAGATCCAGGAAAGGTTCGTGCAATTAGCGAATGGCCAGCACCGGAATCCGTCAAAGAAGTTAGAAGCTTTCATAGTTTGGCCTCTTTCTATAGGAGATTTATCCAAAATTTTAGTTCAATTATGAGTCCTACAATTGAATCTATTAAAGAAGAAAAGTTTGAGTGGACAAATTCTACATAAAAGGCGTTTGAAAGAATCAAGTTTTTGATTACTAGAGCACCTGTTCTTGCACTTCCAGATTTTGAGAAATTATTTATTGTCAAATGTGATGCTTCACATGAAGGGATTAGAGCTATTCTTGGCCAAGAGGGCAGACCTCTTGAGTTTTGTAGTGAGAAGTTGTCTGAAGCTAAGAACCGTTACTCAACTTATGATATAGAGTTCTATGCCTTGGTACGAGCTATTCGACATTGGCATCATTACTTAGCTCATCGTGAGTTTGTGATTTTTTCTGATCATCAAGCCTTGAGGTATCTAAAATCTCAGAATAAACACAACAATCAATATGCTAATTGGAGTTCTTTCCTTGATGAATTTAATTTCTCACTAAAGTATAAATCTGGTCAATCTAATATTGTGCCTGATGCATTGAGCAGAAGATTCCTAATTTTGTCAATTTTGAGCGCTCAAATTACTGGTTTTGAAGAATTGAAAATCCAGTATAATTTAGATTCATGTTTTGGCATAATAAAGGCTAATTTGCTGCATTCTTCAGAAGCTGAAAGTCTGCCATATCGATTGCAAGATGGTTATTTATTCAAAGGGAATAAGTTATGCATTCCTAAAGGATCTTTAAGGTTTACTCATCGGAGTTGAGTCTTTTTCAAACCCGGGGAGAATAATGCAAGAGCAATCCTAGCCCTAATTGGATTCCTAGCACAACTAGGATTTTATTTAATTTACTGTTTTATTTCAGATTTGCATTAGTTTTCCGTTTCCTTATTTGATTGGGATTTACTATTTTATCATTGAATATGAGTAGAGTTTTAATTCTTTCTTTAATTAGGGTTCCTAGTCTAGTTAGGATTTATCAATATAAATAGACAACACTAGTAGTATTGTAAATCATCTTATTTTTCTCATAATTTTAATTCAAAGGTTGTAAACCTACTGTTCCACCTAGCTTACTTGTTGAAAACTGACAGCCCCCCTGCGTCACAATTATAACACAAGTTTGGAATTGAGGTGGGGTTAAGTTTATTTTAAGGTGGAATTTACGAGTCGTAGCGTTGGGGTATCACGAATGGTTTAGCGGTTTTCCTCAAACTTTCATATCAATAGTACCTTAGATTAAAGTTAGCCGCTGCCATAATCATATTATACCGATTTTCAAACTAAAATCATCTTATTCATGCTAAATTATTCATTAGATTAGTTAATAACTTAAACTAGTTTGAAAAAAAATCAATTTTCCCGAAATAAAATCGCATGAACAATGTTCAAGAACCTAGTATCTTCTTATCCATGATTCTACTAACAATTTCCCCAAATAAACTATGAAATAAGTGAAATACTTGAAGGAAAAGGATCAAATATAGCTCACCGAGCCATAAAACGCATCGGATGAAGCTAAATGGTAGTCGATAATGAAGAGCTCGGCACCACAGTTCGCTATCCCTTTCTTTTCTCGCTAAATCGCAAGCTACAGTTGATCAGAGATGGAGGAGTGGTGGTCGTGAGGTACTAGAGAAGAGGTAGGTTGGCCAGTTATGAATTGTTGTCCCGATCGATAAAAAGCTCCATCTGTCTCTCTCGTTTTCGCGCCACGATTGGCAGGCTGGCGATGGTAAGAACGATGGCCGGAGATGTTACTAAAGAGGAGAAGGGATCATATCAGCCGGCTAAGGGCTGGCGTTGCAGGAAAAATTCCAAGGAAAAGAAGAGGGGTCGGCGGACTCGGAAAGAGAGAAAAAGGAGAATGGACAAAATGGATATTATGGATTTTCTACAGCTTTCTAGTTGGTTAGGGCTGATTTAGGTTTGATTTGAGTCCGGTTTGGCTCAAATCATGGGTTTTTCTTAGTTTTCAATTGCTTTGGGGACTTTTAATGAGTTTATATTAGTTTAAAGGTTTGGTTTAACAAATATGAAATATATTTAGCTTAAGTTTGTTAAAATAAGTTCATAAGTTATTAATTTATTTATTTTAAATGAGATAATTATCTATAATATCACTAGTCTTAAATTAATATTTAAATATTTAAATGAAAATTTTTTTTTAAAATAAATTTTCCGGTTGTTTCAAATAAACAATTTCTTCTCTTCATGCAAGGCATCTTTATTTTTTTTTCTTCTTTTATTTTACAAGAATTTTTTTTATTTTTAGAAAAAAATTAATTTTATAAAATTCTTATATGTTTTACCAATGAAGTTATCTAAGTTGAAGTGATTCAAACTCCTTTAAGTAAGTGATTGAGTATTCGATCCTTGTGAATGGAGAAAATTTCTGTTGGGAACACTTCTTTCTTATGCACCTGACTAGGGATGGTAATTTTACTCGAGCCGCCGGATACCGATCTAATCCAATCCGATTTTGGCGAGTTCGTGTAGTGAATAAATGAGTTTCGGACGAGAAAAAGGCAATATTTTTACTACCCGTATCAGTTCATTTTCGGATTCAAGGACTTGGTTCAAGGACTTGGGTATCCATTACCCGTTAATTAATATTTCAAAAATATTTAAATTAATTATTTTTTTGAAGAAAATTTTATATATATAAACCTCTTTAATTATAATTAATGCTATAATTATTACTTAATATTTATATTATATTTTTTATTAAGTCAATTTTATAATATTTTACTTATTTTTATTTTTGAAAAATAAAAAAAATATATTTTTAATGCTAACTAGTATTTCAAACATTTAAACGGATAAGTATAATTGGGATCCGGATAGGTTCGAGTGCTAAAAGTAAATTTCTAAACGGATTCAAGTACCTAATTTATAATCGGATTCGAGTTCAGATAGAATATTTTAAGCGGGTACCTGACTTGTTACCATCTCTAGACCTAATGCACTGCGAGTAAGATTAGGCTTAACCAAATGAGTTAGGGACATCTGTGGTATAAACCGGAAAATTCTTACATGTTTTTTGGAAAATAAAATAGAGGAACTTAGTTATTATTATTATTCATTATATTTAACATTGTAAATTTACAATTATCTATTAGCCATAATTTATTTTGATTAGGAATAATTTTATATATATATAATTTCTTTAAAAAAAAACTTGAACATTTTTGAATTAAAGGGATTTGATTATTATTATTATTATTAATCTTGGACTTTAGTTTTTTTGAATTAGTCAAACATAATTTAATATGAACATTAAATAAATTCAAACTCAATTAAATCATAGCATATATTGATTTATTAGGCAACTAATAAAGATAGATTTCTTTATTTAATATATGGATATTACACATAATTATTATAATATAATAACGACTAATATTTGAATTTAATATTAAAATTTAAAAATATTCTAATATTAAAATAAAAAAATAAATATTTCTTAATTAGAAAATTCAATAGAAGATTACATATAAACACGTGTGTTTTCGTACCCGCCCCGAACGACTCGAAAACGTCCTTTTGATTTTTGATGGAAAACGATTTTATTATGAAAAGTGATGACAAAACATTTTATTGGATACAATGCCAATAAATCGGTCTTATAAAATATTTTTTTGAGTCGCCATCCATTATTTCGGCAATGGGACAGTTTTCAATTTTATTTTATAAAAAGTGACTCCATTTTAAACCCAATTTCATTTAAGGCCAAATTATTAAAAGACTAGTCAGGCACACCAATGCGATTCTGGGTAAGGGAATTGGGTATGTCGGCCCATTGGAAGCCGACGCCTTGAAAAATCGGCCTCTTTTAACCTATGATTTCTAATTTATTTTAGTTAGAAAAGCCAAATTATTTATTTACTTAAACCCAACTCAAATGAATCGGACCGAGTTCTTATATGGAAAATTAATTAATCGTCCCAACCAAATCCAATCATCGCATTCAGAATTATTCAAACCAAAGCGATTAAATCAAATAAATAAAAGACCCGCTCTTGCCTTATGGTTAAAGGCGGGCAACAAACCGAACCTAAAAATACATTCTACCCGATTCAAAATTAAACCCAAAAACCAAAAACCCAAAATCATGCACAATTATTATTTAACATCTACATCACATTTTATTTTTAATTTAACCCTAAACATGCAAAATTACTAACAAGCACACGAATTAAATATCATTTTCATTCAACCTAAAATTGCAAAATTCATACCAGTAAATAAGTAAAATTACATTTTAGTATTTTAAACTTAATTGAATTGCAATCTGTTCGTAATTAGACATTTTCGGATTTATTGAAAAATTAAACTTTATTTTGTGCAAAATTTATATTTTTAAAAGAAACAAAAATTATTTCTAGAAATCCTAGAACAGCTGCGTCACGCGACTGTTCTTCCTTGAACAGTTGCGTGACGCGACTGTTCCTCCTTGAACAGTAGCGTGACGCAACTATTCTTTCCACAATCTGGAAAATAGAGCACTGTATGTATAAAACATAACGTTTTTGGGTATGAACAGTTCCGTCACGCATCTGCCAGATCCGTTATGGATCCATTGGCTGCGTGCGCAACTGCTCTAATCCGAACTTTTTTTTTTTTTTTTCAAATAATTTGTTTATATCGTTCTTTTATTTAAATATGCTTTAAGAAAATCTAAAACGACAAAAAATGAACAGAATACAGTTTTAACTAAGATTAAACTACTAAAACAAGAACAATAAATAAATAAAAATACAAAAAGTATAAAGGAATTACCTAATCCTCAGATTGAGGATTGTAGATGGCTTATATGCCTTAACAGATGATGGCTAAGGCGTTCCAGAAGCTTTGTCAACAAGGATTTAAACACTCACTCTTTTCTCTCTTGCTTTTTCTTTTTTTATGATTTTATTCTCACCATAATTGATATCTAATGGTTATTTTTCTTCAAAGGAACTCAAAAGAGTCTCTGGAGAAAAACGTAGCCAAAGATGTGTTTTTTAGACGCCCTAAAAGCCTATCCCTCGAATGAGAGAAAAAGATAAATTTATAGAAGTAGGGCAACCGAAGATAGCTGCGTGACGGATCTAGTCAGATGCGTGACGTAGCTTACTTGGTGGACCACAACTACGTGTCGTTCAGATTAAAAAACTTCGTGTCGTCGCTCTTGATAACGACATACAAATCTGAGCTAGATTAGAGTTGTGTGACGTAGCTTATAGTGCCGTCACGCACCTGAGTAGCTGCATGACGCAACTCTGACCTAGTCAGAAACTTATTTTCGGTTTTAATTTAAATCCTTGGATTGAAAGACTTCTAGATAGCATTAACCCATTCATTTTGCATCCTCATATCCTCATCGGATCAGGTGGGGCCATAAAGACGCGCGTCAGCAGTTTGCCCCCCACTTTATCATTAATCGTGTAAACGATTAATGTTAAGGTGGCCCACTGACGCGCCTTCAATCTTGGGTTGAATCTGGTCACGTCCAAAGCTCAGTTTAATCGGCTTTGTTGGCTCCCGTCGGATCTGTGATCATCTCCAAAGCTTGGTTTGACTGGCTTTGAAGATACCTCCGAAGCTCGGTTTGATTGGCTTGAAGGACTTTGATTGTCTTGATCATCTGGTCACGTCCAAAGCTCAGTCTGATTGGCTTTGTTGGCTCCTGTCGGATCTACAAACAACTCCAAAGCGCGGTCTGATTGGCTTTGAAGTCACCTCCAAGGCTTGGTCTGGTCGGCCTGAAGGATTTTGGTTGCCTCCAAAGCTCAGTTTAATCGGCTTTGTTTTTCACCTCCTCAGCTCAATTTAATCGGCTTTAGAGGGTTTGGTTGTGTCCAAAGCTCAGTTTAATCGGCTTTGTTGTTCACCTCCTCAGCTCAGTTTAATCGGCTTTAGAGGGTTTGGTTGTGTCCAAAGCTCAGTTTAATCGGCTTTGTTGTTCACCTCCTCAGCTCAGTTTAATCGGCTTTAGAGGGTTTGGTATGGAGATTGTCTTGATCAGCTTCGCAATGCACCATCACTAATCAAGAAAAGGATCTAAACAGCTTCGTGATACACCATCACTGCTTGGTGGGACTAAACGGCTTCGAGAAACCATCACCCGTTGTCCTGAGGGTAATTTGGTGAATTTGATGATTTTGCCCCCTGTGTGGCGAGTAGATGGAATTATTGAAGTATACGAGCCGCACACCGACTCCAAATTGCCTAAATAAACCGACTTGGGCTTTGATGGGTTCTTGATGGGTTTGGGCCCATTAACCCTTTTCCTTTATAAATCACCTTTTACTTTTCATTCTTTTTTACTTTAAACTTTCAAACTTCCAAACTCTCTCTGAACTCTAACAACTATGGCCCAAGTTCCCGAGATTCCTGCTTCTGCCTACGCTCCCGAGATGGAGACTCTGGCTGTGATCCCGGATATCCCTATCTTCGAGGGTGATCGGATTTCTGTGAGCCGCAATGCCCTTACTTTCGGTAAGCAGCCTCTTTAATTTCTTCCGGCACCGGGCTCTGATTTTTTGATTCGATACAATACCGACGCGATGCGCGGTTTCCAGAGTGAGGTAAGTGAATTACACTTGAATTTCTAGCTTTCTGTGTGATTCTGGGTGATTTTTGAATGAATATTTTCGTTCTTCATGCTGTCTATTCATCGACAGTGGTGTCACGTAGGAGAGAGTTGCGTGACGCAACTATTCTCTTGTGAACAGTTGCGTGACGCAGCTATTCTCTTGTGAACAGCTGCGTGACGCATCTGTTCAAAGCCGCATGACCCCTCAATTTCTGAACTTTGATTTTGATCCTTTTGCGCACCTTGATACCTTATTTGTTGTCTAGGAATGTGATGCCATGTTGAATCCGGCTTCTTTAGACCCTGTAAGCTCATAGAAAAACACAGGAAGGTTAGATTAATGTTAGGTTTTCCCTCTTACCTTCGACAGATGCGTTATACGACTGTGCTTTGGAAGAACAGTTCCGTGACGCAGCTGTTAGTGAGGTGACGCAGCTCCGTGGGTAGCTGTGTGACGCATCTCCAAAGTTGCGTGACGCTGCTACAGTTGTGTGACGCAGCTTTTTCTGACTAGAAGGCTTTATTTTCCTGTAATTAAAACAAATAACTGTTAGCTTAACTCTTTATTTGAATAAATTTCTTACATAGGTCGATCTGAGTAAGGCCCGAGCTGGCGGGTCCTCTACTGATGCCTCTGCTTTTTGGGATTTATTGGACCCTCGAATGCGGTCGAGAGTTATCGCCGCTGGTTTTGGCAATTATGCATTGGGCCTCCACCGGACTCAGCCCCGGTTCCCACCTGCCATGCGCTACGCATTGATGGAGCGGTGGAATGACTATACACACTCTTTTATTTTCAGCTTCGGAGAGCTAACGTTTACACCGGCCGATTTCACTGCGATTACCGGGATTGGATTTGATGGTGACGCTGTTCCTTTAGACGCCCAGTACCAGACGGCTGCTTTGTGAGCCGAGCTAGTAGCTACCCTGCTTGTTGTTACTACACGCACCAGGTACACCTCGCAGGGCTCTGTCTCCTATAAGGTTGTGTATAAATTTTGGGCTGAGCGGATCCAAGCGAGGTTAGCGGCTTGGAGGGAGTTACCTGAGGATGCCAAGCCTACGGCCCCTGCGTACACTAGAGAGGAGAGGGACCAGGCAGCGAGGTCCTTCATTTTTTACATTATATCCTCGCAGCTCCTCTGCACCTCCCAGAATAAGGGGGATCCTACTGTTTTGGCTTGCTTGCAGGACCTGAGCCTTGTCGGCACTTACGACTGGGCTTCTCTTGCGTTGGCTCACCTCTAAACCATGGTCTGGATGTATGGACCAGGGGTAGTGGTGAGTCTAACTGGCAGTTCCTTCGCCCACTCGAGGTAAGATACCTATCCTTCTGAATTTTCTTCCTTTATTTTTCAATGACCCAAATTCACACTCAACTGTTTGAATCTTGTCACAGGTATGGGCGTATGAGTATCGGATCTATCTTGGGGGTCCTGAGAGTGATACGCTCGCTGAGGGTCGACGGATTCCTTGACATCTGGTGCACCGCCATTATACTAATTTCATTGCAGAGGATCCGTACCACTGGAGGTGCTACCTGAACGACAGGGCCTTGGCTGATGTAAGTATAAAGAATCTTTTAAGTATGTCTCCCCTCTTATCTTTACTGATTATTTGGCTGACTTCTCTATTTTGTAGCTCTTTCTGACTCCATGGGAGAGAGATGCTTGGACAGGCTATGCCCCTCGAGTTCGAGCGGAGGCCCTTACCCGGTCCAGAGTCTTACTTCAGGGCTACTGGCTGGACCGGTATTATCTAGGAGAGAGGGTCCTCGAGATCCGTACTGCCACGGCCCACAGGCGAGTGCCTGTTGCTTCCCCTAGCCACATATGCACATTGGACAGGTTGACCCCAGAAGACAGGTTATTAGAGTATGGTGGCTTCCCAGCCGATGATTATCTAGAGCCCGGTGATTATGCCTCCTATCTCTCCACCCGACTAAAGACTAGATTGACAGATGTCCGAGAGTACTCTCAGGTAACTCTTTTGTCCTCATCATTGATTCTCCCAACACTTTGTCCGAGTAACTAACTGGCTTCCCCTGACTTGTTGCAGGATAGAAGGAGGCATCAGACTCCAGCTTTCTATGAGGCGCAGGCAGAGGTTGGTGCTCCTGCCGGGCCTACGGGTGTTATGCTAGGTGATGTCCCCTTCCCTCTGGGCATGGAGGTTACTTTGGATCCTACCCTAGGGCTTGGACCGACCCTTGCTATTCCTGCTGATCTCAGGCAGGCTCCGCCACAGCTACAGCTGGATCCTGAGCATGCCACACATATAAGCATAACAATGAATTTACTGAGCCAGAAATACTTACCTGGAGGATTCTTCATTGAGTGTCTTTCTTCACTTGCAGGTGCCTGCTCAAAGGTATCAGGAGCTACACCAGAGGTTCTGCTTTGCCCGAACCTATATTGCCAGATTGTACGCGAGCGCCACGAGATGGTATGATTGTTTCACTCTTTGCTTTTTGCTTTGTGTACTTCTCTTACCCTTCTCCCTTTTTTATTTCACAGGAGTTAGAGATTGGCAGGCTACGGAGACATCAGGCCCGTTAGGCTGCTGCTATTTCTTATCTCCAGATGGAGAATGACAGGCTCCACACTAGACTGAAGGTTGAGGGGATTCCTTTAGATTTCTCAGATGAAGAGGAGGATGATGATGATGATTCTTCGTCTGACGATGATCCACCACTTCCACCATCTTCTGTCAGGCAGGCGGCAGCTGGTCCCAGTCGTAGGCGACGTTAGGCTTCTCTCCATTTTTGATTGCTTTTTTTTTTTTAATTTTGTAACTCGTTTGAGCACATTACAGTATTATTTACATTTCTTTTACAGTATTATTTACATTTTGATTTGAGACTTCACTTTATTCCGCTTTATTCGGATGCATCCACCGCTACTTTTTCTATTTGATTCCTTGTGGTGGCGAATCCGCACCTTATCACCACCAAAAGTAGATGCTAGCCAGCTGGTGATGAGCATTATTTTCAACCCAGTAAGGCCTTTCCTCTCCTATAAATAGGAGTCCCATTCTTCATTCTCTTCATTCCACCGCATTCGAAACAAACTGTTCTAACAACCCTTTTCTTCCATGGCATTTAGAAATCAAGTCTCATCTTTTGTTCAATCACTTCCTGATAATCTGTGGGAGATCCACCCCATGAATCAACTAGCCTGGTTGAAATATTTCAAAGACTTGAAGCATGACCATGGTTTCTTGTCCTGGCTCATAAGGCACTTCAACCCCAACACTATAGTTTTTCGATTTGAAGATTCTGAAGTGACGCCGACCTGCGAGGAGATGTGCGCCATAATGGGTCACCACCCTGAACAAGATGAAACTCCAGCTTTGCCCCCAGGCCCAAGATACGATCTGACCGAGGTTGCTGCTCTATGTCCGGTTTACCTTCCTGGTGGAATAGATTCGGACCAAGGCCTTCCCTTAGAGCCTTTCTTGAATAGGGTTCTGTCCATGGATGCGAACCCCTCTTGGGTTCGGGCTTGTTGTTTCCTATTGTTGAACATGTATGCTATGAAAAATCGCCAACCTAGAATTGGAGATTTTTGACTATTGACCGTCGTCCGAGACATGCAGGTGTATCGTCGCACCATCTTCATGATGATCATAGGAGAGACCATGTGCTGGGTTAGGGACATTGCCCTTCAGGTCACCAACTTCAACGTTCACCATCGGGGTTGCCCGATGTTACTGCAAGCCTGGGCTTTAGATAAGTTCAGCATGATTCCTCTTATGGTCCTGCCAATTTTCGCACCCGCTCCTGAGGACACTTTGATTTTGAAGATAACCCCGTGATTCGGTGGACTTGCCCTTGGTGGAGGATTGGACTGGTCACTACTGGGAGTATGAACCTCAATTATGAGCTATATGCCAGTCTTGATCGCTCCATAGCCTACTTTTCAGACAGAATCAACCGCCAGTGTGGTGTCGTTCAGCGCATTCCCAGAGTCCATAACTTCAAAAGTGGTCCCATGACGCAGAGTCTGTTGACCAACCTAGCTGATCGTTGGCAGAATCGGAACACCTGGTACATGGGTCAGGGGGTGATGCATGACACCGTGACACCTGAGTATGCTGATTGTTTTTATTCCCAGTGATGAAACTGGGTCTTGGAGGGGTCGGTGTTTGATGATCCAACCACTGTGATGACTGCTGTTGCTGCTTTTCTCTTTATTCAATTTCCTGTACTTCGGAGGGCTATGAGCTCGTCATCGTTGTGTCCTTTTTTCCTTTCAATGAATAATCCCTCTGATTCTCTTCTTATTGATTCCTGTTTGCTGCACTTAAAGACACCAAAAGACAACAACAAATCTTTTCTTTTGAAATTATTTACTGGATTAGCACCTGGGCCTCCTGCCTTTGGATTAAAAAATGAAAGCACATTAAAGTAGATTATTTAACTAAGGATGGAAACTTATATCTTTGAAAAAAGAAAAGGGGTGACCATTTTATCACCTGCAATATTCAAAAAGAGATAAAATATACAACTCCCTCATGTATGCATGAACCTATTTAAGTGCTACGGATTTTATTAATGGTTTTCCTTTATCGATCCTTCCAAGGAAACCACCGAGAAAATAACATTTGACCTCCTGATCGCCGTCTAAAAGAATCCAACACTCAGGCAGGACCAACAGCCCAAACATCTTCAAAACAAATGAGCAAATGCTGATCAAATAAGCAGAGAGGAAGGTCTTGTAATCAACAATCATACCCCAGAAACAAAAGGGAAGAAAAATTTGACAGAAGTAAAGAGAAACTACTTTAATACAATAGTCGTTCATTCTAACTACTCATTCGCCTATTCTCCTTCTAGTCAGGTTGATGGCATTGAGCAACCAGTCGCAAGTATGTAAATGCATGGCATAAATTTCTCATTTAAACTAAGCATTATGCGTTAATCTCAATTTTTTTTAAACTCTAACTTTTGCCTAGGCTGCCCTTTACGAGTTTTCAACCTAACGAGCTCATTTCTTACCTAGGTCGCCCTTTCGGGTTTTCAACCTAGCCCCTTTTTTTTATGATCGAAATCATCATCTCAGACATAGAACCTTTTCATCTGGTCTTGGTTAACGATCCGATTAAAAGGCTTCCCTTCCGTAGTGACCAATTCAGCGGCACCCTTGGCCAATAGTTTCTGAATTCTGAACGGTCCATGCCAGTTGGGTCTGAATTTTCCCCCAGGATGATTCTGGGATTCGTGGTCTAACAGTCTGACCAACACTAAATCTCCATTTTTCAAAGCCCTTGGATGTACCTGCTTATTGTAGAAACGAGCAATCCTTCTCTTTCTCATCTGGTACTGGAATCTGGCATTCAATCTTCTGCCATCTAAAAGTGCCAGATCTGCATATCTTTTCTTGACCCACTCTTCTTCGGTCAAACCAGCTTCCACGAGAACCCTGAGAGACTTCTTCTCGAGCTTTATTGGTAACATTGCCTCCATCCCATATATAAGCTCGAAAGGAGAAGCTCCATTCACTCATTTGGAGGTAGTTCGATGCCCCCAAAGTGCGAAAGGAAGTTTCTCAGCCCAGCTTCTATACTTCTCGCAAATTTTGGACAGAATTCTCTTAATATCTTTATTGGCCGCTTCCACTGCACCATTAGCTTGAGGCCGATAAGGAGAAGAATGGTGATGCTCAACCTTATATCTGTATAACAACTGACTGACGTTTGCTTGGAAGTGAGAACCGTTGTCTGTAACTATGTGATGAGGAACACTATAGCAACAGAAAATGTTTTGCTCAATAAATCTAGCCACTTGTTTGGCATTCAAAGTTTTGTAGGACTGAGCTTCAATCCATCTGGAAAAGTAGTCCACAGCGACTAAGATATACTGATGAGCATTTGATGCTACCGGTATGATCTTGCCAATAATATCTATACCCCAGGCTGAAAAAGGCCAAGAAGGAGTTGTTGGATGGAGCTCGACAGCAGGCAAATGATTTTTGTTATCATGGTACTGGCAGGCTTTGCAATGACGAACATAGTTGACACAGTCACCTTCCATCTGCACCCAAAAGTAGCCTTGCCTCATAATCTTTCTAGCCAAACTCATGCCACTCAAATGAGTACCACAGACTCCATCATGGATCTTCTTCATTATCTGTTCTCCTTCCTTCTTGCCTACACATCTTAGAAGCATTCCATTCCAGGCCCTCCTATACAATTCACGATCGACTAGGACATAATTCAGAGCCATTTTCCTTAGAATCGATCGATCTTCTTTTGTTGCGTCATCAAAAAAGGTTCCATCTTTCATGTACTGCAAAATATCCATAAACTAGGGTTCTTCCTCTGACTCAACCTGATTCACAAAATGTTCTTCATAGCATGGGATATTTGCTGCGGTAATGATAAATGGCTTCTTTGGGACCTTACTCAAATCCTGCCACGCTGAAGCTAGATTTGCCAAAGCATCTGGGATTCTGTTATAAGTTCTACCTATGTGAGTAAAAGTGATTTTGTCAAAGAGTGCTGCTTTCTTTAACAAGTATTCAACATAGGGCTTCAGCCTATCTTCCTCAACTTTCCATCTTTCATTGGCATGTTCAATAACCAACAATGAGTCTCCTATCACCTCAACCTCCTTAGCACCTGTTGCAAGAAGAGACTCGATTATTCCCATAATACATGCTTCGTATTCTGCCATATTGTTGGTGAATGGGAACAATAACCTTTTGCACATTGTTGTCACCTCACCATTGGGCGCTTCTATCACAATACCAGCTCCAGCTCCATTTCTATTGGCTGATCCGTCAAAGTATAGTTTCCAGACCCCTTTTTCAACACATAACAAATGTTCGTCTGGAAATTCTAGCTCCCATGGTTCATCATCTGCAATGGGATTCTCAGCCAGGAATTCTGCAACAACCCGACCTTTGACCGTCTTCTTTGTGACAAACTCCGCATCTACACTGGACATCTGAATTAACCATTTGGACAACCGTCCTTCTAGAGTAGGTGTTTTTTGAAGATACTTCATAGGATCAATTTTAGAAACAAAGGTGACCCTGAAAGAATCAAAATAAGGCCTCAACTTCTTGATTGACCACACCATTGCCATACATGTCTTCTCTATCAAATTATACTTCTCCTTAATAGGCAGTAATTTCTTACTGATATAATAGATGGCCTTTTCTACTCCAGTAGCATTTGGCTGTGCCAACATAGCTCCAACTCCTGCATCCTCTACAGACAAGTATAGAATCAAGGGTTCTCCCCGTCTAGGAGAACTTAACACTGGTGGATTCATCAAGTACCCCTTTATAGGATTAAAGCCCTTCTCACAATCCTTGTTCCATCTGACCGGTTGGTTCTTCCTAAGCAACTTGAAGATTGGAGCACAGGTAATAGATAATCTGAAAATGAACCTGCTGATAAACTGGATCTTCCCTAAGAAACTTCTCACCTGACGCTCTGTTCTCGGCGGTTCCATGTCTTAAATGGCTTTTATTTTATCTGGGTCAATCTCGATCCCGTTAGGTCCTACAACAAAACCTAACAACTTCCCCTTCATTACCCCAAATATGCACTTTTTAGGATTGAGTCTTAAATTGTATTGGTTGACCCGCGCGAAGAACTATTCCAACATCTCCGTATGTTCTTCTTGTGTTTTTGTCGTGATCACCATATCATCCACATATACCTCCAATCCTCTATGGATCATATCATGAAACAAGGTTGTAGCCATTCTCTGATATGTTGCTCTGGCATTCTTCAACCCAAACGGCATCACCTTATAATAGAAGGTCCCAAAATCGGTAATGAAGGCGATCTTATGCTTGTCAACCAAAGCCATCAAGATCTAGTTGTACCCAGAGAATCCGTCCATAATGGAATAACATCCCATTCCTGCAGCACTGTCGATCAGAACATCTATATGTGGAAGTGGGAAGTCATCTTTGGGCGAGGCTTTGTTTCAATCTCTGTAGTTGACACAGACTCTTAGTCTCCCATCCTTCTTAAGCATAGGGACTATGTTTGCTAACCACTCAGGGTAATGCACTACCTCCAAGAAACCTGCATCTAGCTGCTTCTGAACCTCAGCCTTGATCTTGTCTTGCCATTCTGGTCTGACCCGTCTTCTTTTCTGTTTTACTGGCTTGATATTCGGATCGGTAGGGATGAAATGCTCTGCAATTGATCTGTCGATCCCCGGCATATCAGCATAACTCCAAGCAAAAACTTCTGAATTCCTCTTGAGTCATTCTTGGAGATCTTTTCTGAGTTCAAGCTTAAAGTCTAATCCGATTTCGATTATTTTGGGATCTTCGGTGGTGCTTAGGTTAAATGCGAAATGATGCAATGCATTTATGTCAAATATGCGTGTGGTATAATCAATGCCATGAACACGACAATCAGGAAAATAAGAAAACAAGTAATCAAAATTCACTTCCATTGATTGAAATAGTAAAGGAAATCCATCCAAATCGTTCTCAAAACAACATTCAGAAAAACGAAAAATAGGATTAAGAGCTTGTTCAATACATTCATCACAACTATCTTTAATGGCTTGTATGACTTCATCGACACTAGGAGCATCCTCGGTCTCTGGAGCAGCTTTTTCTTTCATCTCTGTGCGCTTCGACACCTCCAGCATCTTCCTCTCAGCTTCCTCTGCATCTTCTACTGCTAGCAATGATTGGAGGATCCTCGCCTTGGACTTCTGCTTTTGAGTCATCTTTGAAGTTGCGTCCTAATCCCGAGAAAGTCTTCAAACTCTGACATCTTTTGGGACCATTCCGAGCCACTTCCTGCTTGAACCATGCCGATCATAAATTGTGTACCATCTATTAATTGCTCAAAAGAAGGATCTGGAGACTTGATAATCTGTTCCTCAAAATCTGTCATGAAAATCTCCAAGCCTAGATATGTCTTTCCTCTGCTCTGAAACTCTCTGGAAGCCTCCGGGGTCAAGAAAATCCTGTTTGATCCCGGATCTTTTATCGGAGACTGAACTTCATACTTCTCTTTCTTCCTATTCTTTGAATAGCCCAAACCGTATCGGTGCTTTTGACCACTTGAGGATGGCACTGGTTCAAACCTGCCTTGTAAATCTCAGCCTAACCCCTTGCCGTACTTCCACTGCATTTTCTTCATCATCTTTCGGGAGAAAGGGCTCATCCTATTAACTGCACTCTTCTTTTCGGTGATTATAACATCATCAATTACAGCCACCTGAAACCCAGATAAAGGAACAGCTGCCTCGAAACTTTCCACAGTAGCCACATTCAGTTCTTCCTGAGCATTAATCTTTACAACATCAGTGCCCCAAGGTATCTTGACCTTTCTGTGCAATGTGGATGGAATCATACCCAAAGGATGAAGCCACGGCCTTCCCAATATATCCAAGACTATCACCTCCACCCAACTCTCTACTACTCCTGTTGAGATTTTCGCCCTGAAAATTCCTTTAGCGCTATGCATGGTGTTATCATAAGCTTTTATAACCATGGTAGATGGCTCGAGTTTCGACTCTTCAATCTTGAATTTGGACAACATTTTTAGTGGACAAACACACAGTGCTGACCCATTATCAACCATCACATTACGGGTCTCTCTTCCATTAACACCCACTTGAATGTAGAGAGGTTTGAAATGGTTCCCACCTTCGGAAGGAGGATCAGAATCGAAGAAAGTTACCTCCCCTATCCTGCGCTGCAGCACGTTAATCATATCCACACTCTGAATCCTTGTAGGAACTCTAACGAACGTCATGGCCTCCAACAAAATTTCTCTGTGTTCTTTCGAAGCTATCAATAAATCCCATAACGAGATGTCAGCCTTAGTCCTCTGTAATTGACTCAGTACTGCATTTGCTGTCACCCCGCTCGGTACTCTGTTCAGGCTACTTTCTCCTATTTCAGTAAACTTTTTCTGTGCTTTACCTGCCTCAACTTCCTTTTTCTTCTCTCTGAGTTGCTCTTCACCTTCTCTGGTATCTTCTTTTCCGTCCCATCAATAACAATTCCTTTTTCTTTAACCAGGGAATTATTGTCAGGATTGTATACACGACCGCTCCGGGTCAAACTCTAGACACCAACTTCATTCACATCATCATCACTACTATAATACCATTGGTTCGCTTGATCAGCCAAACTGTTTTGATTTGCTAGCTGAACTTGCTCATCCTCATTGTCTGGTACCTCACCAATCTTGACTGTGATACTCATTTCTATTTCAACTTTCACCGGCTTCCTTTCCACCTCTTCTTCACTGCTGCAGTCATCCCAGATGTTCAACATGGCACACATCCTCTCTTCCAACTCTGCTTCTGCCAATACCAGCTCTTCAGGCAAACCACTTCCAATTTCATTAATTGATCCACCTGTTGGAGACTTATGAGATGGATAGTTATACTAGTACTACAGTAAAGGATTATTCCTTGTGCTCGGCTTACTACGATCAGAAGGTTAGTAATCTTCCCACTATCTATCAAATCTTGTATAGCATACCTGAGCTGGAAGCAATTATCAGTAGAATGACCTTTGCATTGATGATACTCATAGTCTTGATCAACAAATCTACCCTGAATAGGTTTAGACGAATTAATTGGTAGCTTTGACAACACACCATTCTTGATGCAGGATCTCATAAATGTGCTTAAAGGTCTACCTAAATCAGTGAATTCCCTTCTCACTTTCTCATTAACAACTCCAACTGTATTGCTACTCCCTGACTGGTTTGTAGCAGCATTACCAGCACTTCTATTCTGATCACCATAGGAAGATCGATAATTACCAAACCCCCGGCTTTTCTTTTTCTCTTCATTGTACAGCTTTTCAATATTTAATCCAGCCCTTTGTACCAAAGAAAAGTCGGTGAGATGTTGAGACAACATCCTCTCCTTAAAGTAAGGTAATAAGCTTCGACTAAAAATTCTGATCAACTCTTGATCCTTTGGCCTTGTCTGGACCATAAACAACTTTGTTCTCCATCTTCTATAGTAATCGGAGAAGCTTTCATCCTTTCCTTGCTTTAGGCTCTCCAAATCACGAAGACCAAACTCATCACTGTCATCTGTTTTAAAGTGCTTGAGAAAAGCAGTCTTAAGCTTGACCCAATCTCTCTGTGTCTCCACATCCAAACCGTCATACCATCTCCTATAGCTTTTGTGCAATGTCTGAGGAAATGCCCGTAACACATCCTCTTCATCATACCGGTTCAGTTGGGCAACACGAATGAACTCAGACAAATGAGACCTTGGGTCGTTATCCCCTTCGAATAAGGTATGCTTAAAGGTCTTGGAAGAAGTAGAACTTGTGGACTTCAAGACATATTCAGTCACGTGAAAATTGGTGACTGGATCTTTTTCTTTCAAGATAGACATCTTTTCCACCTTATCCTTTAATTCTGCTAACTGTTTCATCAGATTGTTCTCAACTGGACCAACATTATCAACTGATGCTTGGTTACCCAAAGTGTGTTCTGGAGCCTCCCTTTCCTCAACTACAGGGGAAGCCGGTTGATTACTTGAAGAAGGAGTATCCTGATTCCCTGCCCTCTCTTGAGCAAAAGCAGCGGCTATTATATCAGTTCTAGCCCTTAACTGGGCCGGATAAAAACTAGTCTCATTCGCACTATTGTCAGCCATCTCAACTACAACAGGATGTAAATCAGAAACCGAACCAGCCGAACTTGAACTAACCACAGAACTAACCGGAGCACGCTCGGGGATTGGGGACACTCTGACCAGACGTTGACCAGGATGTTGGTGCCAAACTCTCGAAGTGATTTCCCGGGACGGATCAATTTTTGCTGATAAATAAAAGGACTTGAGTCAAAGAAGGCTCTGCATGTATGCATGAAGAATAAAGGCACATAGGATGAGGAATGCAAATATAATGTGCTAATAACCAGTATGGAAATAAAATCTCGTTTTTGACGACTGGACCTAGCAATAATTTACTTTGTACTCAAACATTTCCGGCATTATCTGTCGTCGACCGTTCCTTTTGGATTTTGCAGTCGGCTATTTTCTCTCGAGTCCCTAATTTTTGCCTTGGAATGAAAGAATTTCCAAGCGGGATACTTCTTATTATTATATTTGTTTTTGTGTCCTTACTTTTTGCTTTGGAACAGATGGTCCCAAGCAGGATCTTATTTTGATTAATTACAATTTTTTTGCAATCTCACGCTTACTTTCAAATAATGCGAGAAATGTGAAAATTCAAAGGAATCTCAACCACGTGCAAGCCACTTTCAAAAATACGAGTAAACTTAAAAGATTAATTTCTAATTATATTTGAACTACTTTCCTCTAATAAACTCTTATTTTTGTTTGGGTGGAGATTATTTGGAGTATTTGGAAAGTAAAGTAAGATAAACTTAAATTTTAACCAGACTTAAATTATTGGTAATTACTTAAATTTATGTGAAATCGCACACCAAAATATAGTCTAGTAGTAAGTGCATATACAAAATCTAAAACAACTGGAATCTGATTCCCGCGTTTAAGTGAAAAGCATCCATTGGGTAGAATTATTTATTATTTGTTTAACATTTGGGAGACTGAATTTAATCACGAAAGAGATAGTTAGTCTTATTGCTTTCACAGGTTTGTGCGGCTTGAAGAGACTTGAAGAATTACACCTAGCCTTTAATATATTTTGAGGCAATTTCCCTCTTTGTCTACACAATTTGACATTTGTCAGATACTTAGATCTATCCTATAACTATTTCAGTGGGTAGATTCCTTCATCTTGGCTATCTAGTCTCGAATCCCTCAATTATATTAATATTGGACATAATCTTTTTTGAGCATTCTTCTTTTCCTTTTTTTTTTGAGAATTTATGAATTCTTTATTTAATTATGACAACTTATTCAATTCTCACAATAACAACTTCTTACGTGTTTGCTAACCATTCTGTTGAAAGTTGATTGAAGAATTGGTCCTATAGAATCTTCTCAATTATTTCTCTGCTCCTAAAATTTTTGGTTTCAGCTAATAAGATAAGTTTGTTATTAGTGGCATAATAATTGAGATTTATTGAGTATTTTTAGTTATTTTAGTTAAGTTTGTAAGCCTGTATAAAGGCACTTCAATTCTGAAATTTAATATACTGCAGAACTCATCCATTTTCTGCATTTGTGAGTTCATCTGCAATAACAACATTTCTATTTCTTTTAATTCTATTTTCACAATTGTTCCAACATTATGGTATCAGAGCCTGGTTGGTTTGAGTGAGTAGAGAGAGTAAACATGTCAGGTGAGTGAAACACTTTGAAAATATCATGGCAAACAACAACAATGCATTGAGCGTTGCACAACCACTCATTCCCATCTTTAAAGGGGAAGGCTATGAATTTTGGAGTATTAGAATGAGAACTCTACTCAGATCTCAGGATCTTTTGGACTTGGTGAAACATGGTTATGTAGATCCAGATGAAGAAAATAGATTGAAAGACAATAGAAAGAAAGACTCCAAGGCATTGGTGATAATTCAGCAAGCTGTTTATGATAGTGTCTTCTCTCGAATTGCAGCTGCAACCACGGCGAAGCAAGCATGGTTAGTTTTACAGAAGGAGTTCAAAGGTGATTCAAGAATAATCACTGTAAAACTGCAATTGCTACGACAGGACTTTGAGACTTTGTTCATAAAAAATGGCGAATCGGAGCAAAATTTCTTGTCAAAAGCAATGGCAATTGCAAATCAAATGCGATCTTACAGGGAGCAAATTACTGATCAGACAATAGTTACAAAATTATTGAGAAGCTTAATGATAAGCCACGAAGGTCCTTAAGGATGCCTATCCAAAACAGAAAATATTTGGACTAAGCCTCTGCTTAAGTTTGTTGGTCTGCTGCAATATTATTTTTTTTGTTTATTTGTTATTGAATAAGTCAATTTGCTCTCCGATTTTTGGATCTGGCTAGTTTATCTAATAAGTGCCATTTATGGCCTTAAGAATAGGATCAAGTTGTTACACTCTTTTCCTATTTATTCTCTTATATCCGCAGTAGAAAGGCTTGAAGGAAAAAACACTTAAAACTTCTTATTCTCTTTACTTAATTCTCTTTGGCTTTGACTGGGACCTATCAGTGGTATCAGAGCACAAATTTTCTTTTCTCCGTGGCAACAAACAAAGAATGTATTGAAAATTTGGAAGCCGGGCTTGGCCAGCTCTAAGATTGTGTGACTAAAATGGAACAAGGCATCAGTGATAAGCTGCAATAAATAGAGGCAGCTATAACAAAATTCTCTGAAATTGCTCTTGCTAGCAGAGATGTATCCAGCAGTGCTAGTAACCCTCACAGCCCGATGCGCATCAATAGAGATGAATCCAAGGATAGAGGGAAACCTATGTTCTCTTCTAAACTGGCGATACTTGAGTTCCCACAATGTTCAAGTGATGACCCAACAGAATGGTTCACCCGAGTGAATCAATATTTTGAATATCAAAGAACCCTAGAAACAGAAAAGGTATCTTTGGCTTCCTACCACCTATGAGGGAAGGCCAACGAATGGTGCCAGTGGCTTCGCCGGACTCATCAGGAAGAAGGAAAGGATGTTTCGTGGGAGATTTTCTTTGAGGAACTATGGTCTCGCTTCGGCCCCACCAATTGCGAAGACTTTGATGAGTCTTTGTCAAAAATACGACAAATAGGGCTCTTAAGGGACTATCAAAAGGAATTCCAGAGGCTCGAAAATAGAGTACGAGGATGGACCCAGAAAGCTTTAGTGGGGACATTCATCGGTGGCCTTAAACCAAAAATCGTAGATGGCATCAGAATGTTTAAACCAAAAACATTAAAGGACACTATCGGTTTAGCTCGGATGAGGGATGAGCAATTGCTATGTCAAAGGAAAGCAATTCACCCAACCTTCTTGTCTCCAACAAAGAATAAGACAGCCACTCCGGTGAAGCGTCTTACCTGGGACGAGATGCAGAAATGGTGAACTAAGGGATTGTGTTTTAACTGTGATGAGAAATTTGTTCCTGGGCACAGGTGTTCCAAACCACAACTTCTCCTCCTTGATGGCACAATTGAGATTGGGGAAGAGGATGATGATGATAAACCAGAAATCTCGTTACACACCCTCACTGGTTGGTCTTCAACAGGGACTATGAGAATTGCTGTTACAATTAGGTCCTTTGAGCTAATTGTCCTCATTGATAGCGGCTCCACTCACAACTTCATCAATGAAAAGGTAGAAGGATTGCTCAAATTATCAGTAACGCAGATCAAACCCTTTAATGTGAAAGTAGCTAATGGCAGTCCTCTGCAGTGCGGTCGGAAATTCCAAAATGTTCCAATCCTGCTACAAGGTATACCCTTTATTGTTACATTTTATTCTCTGCCAATTATGGGTTTGAATGTGGTATTAGGGATTCAGTGGCTTCCGCAATTAGGGACGGTACAATGTAATTAGAAGCAACTGACTATGGACTTTGAGTGGGAAGGACAGCAATGACATCTACAGGGGATCAAAAACCAACAAATTGAATCTTATTCCTTGAAGGAAATGTCTAAAGAGCTAAGACACAAAAGCTCATTCTTTGCAATTTGTGTGGAGTCCTCATCGACAATTTTGCCTAAGGGAATACACCCAGAGATGCAGATTTAGCTAGAACAGTTCTCAGACATCTATCAAAGGCCAAATCAGCTTCCTCCAGAGCGGGAAATTGATCACCGTATCAACCTCAAAGAAGGGACATATCTCATTAACGTACGACCTTATAGGTATGCCTACTTTTAAAAAGCTGAAATTGAAAAACAAGTTCATGACATGTTAAAATCGGGGCTAATTCGGGCTAGCACAAGTCCTTTTTCTTCTCCTATCCTATTAGTTAAAAAAAAAAAAAGGATGGCTCATGGCGATTTTGTACAGATTATAGAGCTCTTAATGCTATAACTATTAGAGATAGATTCCCCATTCCCACTTTGGATGATATGTTAGATGAACTCTTTGGAGCTGCTTATTTTACCAAACTTGATTTCATTTCGAGGTTTCATCAGGTTCGGGTTCACTTTAAAGACATCCATAAAAATGCCTTTCGTACACACAATGGCCACTATGAGTACTTAGTTATGCCTTTTGGCTTATGCAATGCCCCTTCCACTTTCCAAGCTCTCATGAATTCTATTTTTCGCCCTTATTTATGAAAATTTATGCTAGTTTTCTTTGATGATGTTTTAATCTATAGCCCCAATTGGAACATGCATATTGAACATGTGAAACTGGCTTTTGAAATATTGGGGCAGCATAAATTCTTTATTAAACTCAGTAAATGTGCTTTGGGCAGCAGCAAATTGAGTATTTGGGTCATATTGTGTCTCATGATGGTGTTCAGGTGAATTAAGGGAAAATAAAGGCAATGCTTGACTGGCCTAAACCTACTAATGTCTCTAAATTACGTGGTTTTTTAGGTCTGACAGGTTGTCACAGGAAATTTGTACGTGACTATGGCGTGATAGCTCAACCTTGACTAATTTGTTAAAGAAAGGCCACTTTTCTTGGTCTACTGAAGCCGGAGCATCTTTTTCAGCCTTAAAACAAGCCATGACTTCAACGCCTACACTTGCAATGCCAAACTTTAATGAACCTTTTGTTATTACAACAGATGCATCCAATACTAGCATAGGAGCTGTCTTATCCCAATAAGATAGACCCATCGCATTCATGAGTCGTGCTTTGTGAGTTTCCAAACAATCATGATCTACATATGCCAAGGAGATGCTGGCTATACTTCAATCTACTCGTACTTGGCAACCTTATCTGCTCGGCTGCAAATTTTACATTCAAAAGGATCAACGAAGCTTAAAGTACTTGGTAGAACAGCGGATTGTCACTCCAGAACAACAGAATTGGGTCTCTAAACTATTGGGGTTTGATTATGAGATCATCTATAAGCTGGGTAGAGAAAATAAAGTAGCAGGTGCCTTGTCACGCGATGTAGGCAGCCCCAGTCTCAACACTCTTTTCCTTCAACAAACTTCCTTATGGGATAAAATTCGGGCAACTGTCTCAACTCATCCTTATATGCTTTGCGTGGAAAAATTGTCTACGGAGAAACCTGGTGACCCTTATTTGTGGAGAAATGGTTTAATTCTTTATAAAAATCGAGTGGTGATTCCTCCTAATACTGATTTAACTTGTCAACTTTTACAGGAATTTCATGATTCCCTATGCGGCGATCATCTGGAGTTTTGCGCACATACAAGAGAATAGCATAGCAGTTTATTGGCCTTCTATGCGAAATCAAATTCAGCAATATATTTCTTCTTGTTCTATTTGTCAGAAAAACAAGGCTTCTACTTCATCTCCGGCTGGACTTCTCCAACCTTTACCAATTCCTCACCAAGTCTTGGATGATATAACAATGGATTTCATTGATGGACTTCCACTTTCATATGGCAAAAAATTCAGTTCTGGTGGTGGTTGATCGACTCAGCAAGTATGCTCATTTCTTAGCTTTGTCTCATCCTTATACTGCCAAAATAATTGCTGAAACATTTGTTGATGGAGTTGTTAAATATCATGGGATGCCCAAGTCTATAATCAGTGACCGTGATCCTATTTTTATTAGCAATTTTTGGCGTGAGTTCTTCAAATTATCTAGTACCAAGTTAAATATGAGCTCATCTTATCATCCTGAAAATGACGGACAATCTAAAGTGACAAACAGATGTCTCGAACAGTATCTTCGCTGTTTTGTATCTGAACAGCCGCGTAAATGGAGTTCATTTCTTCCTTGGGCCGAATTCTGGTATAATACTTCCTTTCATATTTCAATTGGAATGTCTCCTTTTATGGCTTTGTATGGCAGACCTCCACTGCCAATACCACCGTATGAGATGGGACAATCACTTGTTCATGAGGTGGATCAAAATTTGGTCACTCGAGATGAAATTCTGCAGTAACTAAAAGTTAATCTTTCGCGTGATGCAAACCGGATGAAGCAAACAGCTGATTTAAAACACAAGGATGTTGAATACCAAGTGGGTGATTTGGTTTATCTTAAGTTACAATCTTATTGTCAACACTCGGTGTACAAGAGAGCTCATCAAAAGTTAGCTAGTCGATATTATGGGCCTTTTCCAATTGAAGCCAGAATTGGGAATTTAGCTTATAAATTGCAACTTCCTGCAGGCTCCAAAATCCATCCGGTTTTCCATGTGTCGCTTTTAAAGAAACATATTGGAGATGATGTTCCTGTCACCTTGGACTTGCCTCTATTGTCCAATGATGGTGATGTTCTCTTGGAACCAAAGGAGGTATTGGACACTAGATGGATTAAAAGGGGTTCACGCTTTGAGCAGGAAAGTCTGGCTCTATGGAAGCAATTGCCACAAGAAGATGCCACATGGGAAAATTCTGAGATGATGAAAGAAAGATTTCCTACTTTGAACCTTGAGGACAAGGTTCCTTTAAAAGGGGGATGCAATGATAAGCCACGAAGGTCCTCAAGGATGCCTATCCAAAACAGAAAATATTTGGACTAAGCCTCTGCTTAAGTTTGTTGGTTTGCTGCAATATTATTTTTTTTTTGTTTATTTGTTATTGAATAAGTCAATTTGCTCTCTGATTTTTGGATCTGGCTAGTTTATCTAATAAGTGTCATTTATGGCCTATAGTGTAACACCCACCGACCAATCCCGGAGAACCAGACGGTGGATGCGACAATCGGTGCCGGAGCACCGTCTAACGTCACTTATTAAAGCTAGATCACAAATTAGAAGTGGTTAAATTTTCATAAGGAGGCAAGTAATTAACATTTTTTTTTTTACAAAAATAATGTTTAAGGAAATTCCTACGAAAATTTTGCAAGAGTTTCCCCTTAAAATTAACTTGTCACACAAAGAAAATATACACACTTCCAATTTTCTCCAAACCCCCAAAACTCCAATTCAACACAACATACCACAAGCACTTCTAAACATCCATCAACATACGCATAATATTCGAAACATATTCTTTTCAAGAAATCTTTAATCATCATACACCAAAAATATAATAAGATGTTATTTCCTTAAATAATCATAACTCTTAATACATTATAAACTTATTATATCCAACCTTCACAATACAATATTTATATACATGCCAAAAATCACCATTTACAAAATATCCTACCCAAAATGTGATATCTACTATGATGCTACTCCTCTGGTCTTGAAGAACACCCTCCGCTCCTAACCTGCGCGTGATAAAAATCAACGCGCTGAGTGGAAGACTCAGTAGTGCTAAATAACCAACAATTTAATTAACAAGAATAGCTAAGGCAAATCTTAAATTACTCAACTATATAAATACCGAAATCGCATTCATTTAATTCAAATACTTTGAAAGCAATGAGAAGATTATAAATACAAATATGTCTTCATTCTTTTATAGCAACAATAAAATTTCATTTTTTTTGTTAAGGCTCGTACTCATGCAGAATGAACATAAGCAGATTTGATCGTGGCCTATATTAGCGTCACCCCCATCACATACTCGTGGCCTATGAAAGCACCACCGTGGCCTATGAAAGCACCACCCCCATCACACAATCGTGGCCTATGAAAGCACCACCGTGGCCTATGAAAGCACCACCCCATCACACAAATAAGCGCGTCCGCCTATTTATAAGGGCTGATAACCCTAGCATATGATCATAGCTTCACACTAACAAAATCCATCTCATCATTCCACGTCTCAATCATGCATAGTAGAGCCCAAATCAAAATCATTCTTTCACAAAAGCAATAATTCTTAATCAAAACCTCTTCATTTATTAATACTCATCAGTTCAAAATTTTTACTCAAAACATTATAGATATATATAAACTTAATATAGTATAAAAGTACATAAATCAAGAACCTTTCAGCATTTTCATAAACTTGCCCTTTGCTGGGTTTTTAACTCATAATTTGAGTTATGGGTCTCCAAATTGAATGAAATCAGATTCATTAGAAAGCTAAGACAAAATGCTACAAATGTTCAGAAGGGACCACAGCCCAGATCAAATGGTAAAATAGCAAACAAAAGCTAGGAACACAGACCAACAGATCAGACCTGATTCAGCAGAACCAAGTCCAATTTTTCTTGAATTCCTACTTAACCAAACACTCAAATGAAATCAATCCAGAACGAGAGAAGTCTCAAGACATAGGTCAACAACTTTTATGAAGAACTCAGAACCTAATCTTGTCATTATAGTGGTCAAAATGGGCACTCAATTTAGTGATGCCTGTGGCCCATCACAACAGAGTCAGTTTGGGTGTTTCAGCCATAAGTTGAGCTATGTATCTCGAAATTGGATACAAGAGGATGGGTTGGAAAGATAAGAAGTAAATCTACAACTTTTATGAAGAACATAAGATGTTATGTTGCCATTTGAGTGGTCAAAATGGACAATCATTTCGGATATACAGGTAAGACACCATAACAGAACCAGTTTTGGTATTTAAATCATAAGTTGAGCTACAAGTATTGGAATTAGACATAAGAATATGTTTTGGAAAGCTGAGAAATAGAGCTACAACTTTCATGAAGAAGTCAGAAACAGATGGAAAGTATAAAGGGGTCGAAAATGAGTTCCAATCCCACGGCAGAACATATCTCACATTAAAATTCATCAATTTAACCAAAACATACAAAGTTCCCAAAATATATTCAAAACCCTAACCATGTAAAAACAACTTAAACAATTGAAAGTATTATTGCACTAACCTTATTAACAAGCTTGAATAAGCTTGGAAAGCCTTACTCCTTGGCTTTCTCTTTACCCTTTGAGGATGGTTCTCCAACCTCTTCAAAGTATGAGAAATCAACATTAAAAGCAAAACTTGACAAAAGAAATAGTTGGAGCATGATTTAATGCATCAATAACATGTCTAAACCATGAATTCTACTTAACAATTCACAAAACTCAAAAACCACAACTTACTTGCTTCAATAGTAACTTCACTTCTCTTTGCTTTTAATCACCAATCTCAACTCTACTACTTAATTCTTAAGAATTAAGTCCTATTCTATGATTTAATTAGGTAGTTTGGTGGTAAATTTGGAGGTAAGAAAATGAAGAAAATGAAAGAAGAAGGAAGAAGATGGAAATGGCGTGGAGAAGGAGAAGAGAAGAAAGAAAAAAGTGTTGTGGTGTTACTTTAAGGTGCCAAAGTCAAATTTGACTTCCAAATTTCATGCCAAATGTGTGGCTAAGATCAAGTCCTAAGTAATCTCATCCAATGGCTCTAAATATTCCTCAAATAATTCTCTTCTACTTCTTATTTAACTCCACCAATTAATTAAATTAACTCCACTAAAATAATTCCTCATTTATTTTTTAATATACCACACTAGAAATATTATGCATTTAATACATAAACTCTCCAATAATATTCATGAATTATTTTCTACCCGCCTAAATCATGCAAACATGCTCCAAAAATAGTAAAGAAAATATTAAATATACATAGTAATTTTTCCGGACTAAAATAATACCAAGTCCAGGACCGATGGTAATATTCACAGACCGGTAAATCACTATTGCCAACACTAAAAGAAAATCAGACTGTTACATATAGAATAGGCTCAAGTTGTTACGCTCTTTTCCTATTTATTCTCTTGTATCCGCAGCAAAAAGGAATGAAGGAACAAAACACTTAAAACTTCTTATTCTCTCTACTTAATTCTCTTTGGCTTTGATTGGGACCTATCACTTAACTCCAAAATTTGATCATGTAGTTGCTGCAATAGAAGAATCTAAGGATTTATCAATGTTTTCATTTGATGAACTAATGGGGTCATTGCAAGCACATGAGTCCAGAATTAATAGATCACTTGAAAAGAATGGCGAAAAAGCATTTTAAGTTGTCACCAAAAGCAAGGAGGGTGAAACTTCAGCAAAAAAAGGTCGAGGAAGAGGAGGATCCCGTGGCTGTGGCCGTGGCCATGGTCGAGGAAGAGGCAGAGGCCGATCTGATGGACAACAAAGGCAGTCCCAAGATCAAAGTAAATGGCAGAATGGTGTTCAATGCTATCATTGCGGCAAGTACGGGCATATAAAGGCAGAATGTTGGTATAAAGACCAACAGATGAACTTTGCTGCAGAGAATGAAGAAGAAAAAGAAGAAGCACAACTTTTTATGGCTTGTATTGACATTAACTCCAAACCAAGTAATTTATGGTTTGTTGATAGTGGTTGTTCAAACCACACGACATGCACCAAATCCTTATTCCATAAGCTTGATGAGACATAAAAAATAACTGTGCATCTTGGCAACACAAAAGAGATGCAAGTTGAAGGTAAAGGCATGGTCAAAGTGGAAACTGATCATGGTGAGGTAAAGTTATTGGATGATGTTCAATTTGTGCCTGAATTGGGATACAATTTACTGAGTGTTGGACAATTGATGGTTAGAGGGCATTCCATTTTATTTGATGACAACGCTTCTCTCATTACAAATAAGAAATCAGGCCAAAGAACTCAAATAAGCATGACTTCAAATAAGATGTTTCCATTAAACGTTTCCAGCATTGAGCAGTTTGCACTAGCAACAAGTGAAAATGATGATTCATATGGCATTTGAGGTATGGGCATCTTAATATGAAGGGCATGAAGTTACTCAGTAATAAAGATATGGTTTCTCGACTACCAAAAATTGGTTCAATTAAATTATGTGAAGGATGCATTTATGGCAAACAAACTAGAAAGTCATTTCCAGTAGGAAAAGCGTGGAGAGCAACGAATTGTCTTGAATTAATTCATGCCAATTTATGTGGTCCTATACAAACTAAGTCTCATAGTGGGAGTCGTTATTTCTTACTTTTTATTAATGATTGTAGTCAGATGAGTTGGGTTTATTTCTTGGAAAATAAATCAGAAACATTTGAGAAATTTCAGCATTTTAAAGCCATGGTTAAGAAGCAAAGGGGATTGTAAATTAAAAGTCTTCGCACAGACAGAGGTGGAGAATTCTTATCAAATCAATTCACTCTTTTTTGCTAAGAAAATAGAATTCATTGGGAGTTGACAACTCCTTATACTCCAGAGGAAAAAGGGCATTGCGGAATGAAAGAATCGCGCACAATTGTGGAGATGGCAAAAAGCATGTTGCAAGCGAAAGGGCTGTCTAATCAATTTTAGGCTGAAGCAGTAGCAACTTTAGTCTATTTGTTGAATCTATCTCCCACAAGAGCTATGATGAACCAAAGTCCATTTGAAGCTTGGAAAGGCAAGAAACCTTCTGTAAGTCACTTAAGAATTTTTGGGTGTATTTCATATGCTTTGGTAAATTCTTAAGTTCGTCAAAAACTTAATGAGAAATCTGAAAAATGTATCTTTGTTTGTTATTGTACACAATCCAAAGCATATCGATTATTTAACCCTTATAGTGGCAAGATTATAATAGGCAGGAATGTAATATTTGATGAAAATTCAAGCTGGGATTGGCAAGAAAATAAAGAAATGATGCAGCAACAGATTTCAATAGACAACAAAATCTCTTACAAAGACAATCAAGTGCCAACTCCAACAAATTCAGTTGCTAGTTCTCCCATGATCTTACTAAATTCATCACCACACTTGAGGCAACATTCTTCCTCCATTTCGGAAGAATCTTCAGATGAGAATCCACCAAGAAAATTCAAATCCTTGACAGAATATATGAATCTTGTCAATTTACTCTTCTTGCTTCAGATCCCATAACATATGAAGAAGCAGCAGGAAAAGAAGAATGGCAAAAAGCAATGCTGGAAGAGTTGATGGCCATCGAAAAGAATGCGCAATATGGGAGATGGTGGACTTACCGGAAGGCAAAAATGCAATCGGATTGAAATGGGTGTTCAAAACCAAATGTTGTGCAGATGGAAATGTGCAAAAATATAAACCACGACTCGTCGCAAAAGGGCATGCACAACAACATGGTATTGATTTCGAAGAGACGTTTTCTCCTGTAGCTCGCTTTGAAACTACGAGAATCATCTTATCATTGGCTGCACAGCTATGCTGGCCAATTTATCAATTTGACGTCAAGTCAGCTTTTTTGAATGGAAACTTACAAGAAGAAGTTTATGTCTCATAACCAGAAGGTTTTATAATTGAAGGCAAAGAGGAGAAGGTGTACAAGATGAGAAAGGCATTATATGGTCTGAAGCAAGGGCCACGAGCGTGGTATAGCCGAATTGATTCATACTTCTAGCAACATGGGTTCTTGAGGAGTGAGAATGAGCCCACACTTTACATAGAAAAGGGAGGTAAAAACAATTTCATCATTGTTTGTCCCTACGTAGATGATATCATTTATACTAGTGCCTCTGTTGTTAATATTTTTCTGGTTTATTCTTAATTAAAAAAATAGGCTTAATTATAAAATTAATACCTGAATTCTTGAAAAATTTCTATTCCAATGTCTCAACGGAAAACGTTTGCAATCAAGTTTCTAAATCGATAAATTTTTTTCAATCAGGAGTTTTCTTCCTATGTGGCTCGCTTGATATACGGATAGCCAGCCAGCCAGCCACATTGGATTCTTATTGAATGATATTTTTAATCAAATATTTATATAATTTTAAAACAAATAAATTAAAATTTTTCTTACCAATAAAATTTAAAATTTTCTAATTGAAATGAGACTATTTATAATATTTTTAATCAATTAATAAAATATAATAAAATTAAATTTCCAAAGAGATTTCTTAATTTTAATATCTGCTATTTCTTCCTAAAGCAAACCTTCAAATCCCTACATACAATGAATGCTACTGTAAATACTAGCTATAACTGAATGTTGTTAATTATAGTTATGTAAATTTAATTAATTTGATCTAGAATATTTACTTGAAATGTCCAATAATAAGTTGCAAATTGCTTGATGATAATATGTAAAGTACATTAATTTTATTGCATCTATAATAAAAGGGGTGAAATTTCATTTATAATTTTTTAATTTTTTGGCCGGTTCTTCTCCTTCAGAGAAGTGCCGAAAATGGTATAATGCGTGCGTTGGAAGGTTTTTAAACCATGTCCACTAATTCTTTAATGTTTATAAAGGAAAATAATTACTGTACATTATAATCTGTTAGAACCTTCAATATTACTAATTAATCGACCAATAAAATTAAAAGTTTTCCGATTAAAATAAAATTAAAAGTTCATAGAGACGTTTTAGAAATTTAGTGTCTCCTATTCATACTTTTAGATAGTATAAATTATTATTGTTATTATCATTATTATTTAAATCATTTCTTGATTTTGTAAACTTTCTTGGGAAGTTGATTTAGGTCCTTCTAAAATGATTTTGGGTCATTTGAATTTCATTTAGTTTGTGAGAATCGATCCGGTTAAAATAGTTTTGATTTGAAAAATAATATTTACGTGGCTTTTAAAATTAAATTTAATTTGGTCGATTTCGAAAATAAAACTTTGGAACATTTCAATATCACACAATTGAAATAATTTTATCCATCATCACCATCATACTTAAAAGGTTATCAATCTAATTTTTCAGCAATAATTATTTGGTACAATTACCATTTATTATTCAATATTCACTTTATAATTTTAATTAAAAAATAACAAATAAACTTGGTTTTTCTTTTGCTTGCAGTTGCAAAAAGATTAGAATAAAAAAAATTCATATAACCAATTGCCAAAATTATAATAATTTTCTAAAATTGAAAAATGAACATTTTTTTTAAAAAAAAATTAGCCTAATAAAAATCTCAAAAATTTAATTTTACCAACATGGATAAAGTAATTGATCTCTCACAATGCAATGTACGAGCCTCTACCTAGTTACGATAATAAAATAATAAGATTTTGTAGATTTCTTCTAATTGAATTAAAATATTTCATTCATTTTCTTTTAATTTTAAAGTTCCGAATTAAGTTTTTTAATATAAAACTTCTAACTGAGTTAAAATCATTTCCTCCTTTTTTTTATAACAACATTAATTAATATTCAAATTGAATTAACATATTTGTCCTTTTTAATATTAAAATTTTAAATTTAATCCAAATATTCCTTATTGAGTTAAAATAATCCTCTATTTAAAAAAAAAAATAATAGGATGTATATATCTTTTTTTAATGTTTGTTTTTTATATGATATTTTATACCTCATACTCTTTAACACTCCCACATTTATAAATTAAAATAATTAAATAATATTATTCGGATTAACTTGAACATACATGATAACACATTAGAAAAAGAAAATGAAAATATTAATTAAACTCATTATCAGATAAGTTATAATCATAATCCAATAGAGAATTTTTCAAGTATAACTTTTAAGATTTTTCCTTTATATGAGGAGATAAAACTTCTTTTTTTAACTTTTAAACGAAGCATATTTTACTCATTTTAATGTGAGAGAACTTTACACGATTATCTTCAAACTTGCCAATTTCATAGTAACAATTTGGGTTCTTGGCTTGGAGGGTTTTGTTTGGGTATTGGTGACACTTTGGTCCTAGGCGCTGAACTATGAAATTGGTGTATCCTCTTGGCTACACCATTGTTCAGATGGAATGTGACAATCTTCTAGGGATCCAGCTTATTAATGGGTTGCTGTTAGATCTTTGGTCTTGTTAATTGGTCAGTTTGCTGTTAGATCTTTGGTCTTGTTAATTCGTCATTTTTTTCTCTTTATATTGCCATCTCTTTATTTTACATGCTTTCGAGAAGCTATCTTCAACGCGGACTGGCTTGCTCAATATGCTTCTTCTCAAGGTTCAGGATCTATTCTTCGCTTGCTCGTGATTGAGCTAGTGTCGCTTATGAGAGATGTGTAATAGTTAGTTGTTTTTAATTTTTTTTTTCCTTATCTACCAAAAAGAAAAAAAGAATTGAGTTTGTTTATTTCATGTCTGACTCTAATCATGAATTGTCCGCTTTGGATTAAGCCGAATCCATCTTATGGATTGGTAAAATCCGTACGGTTTTGTCCCGCAGGTGAAATGATGAACTTCCCAAGAGGTCAACCATCTTAGGGTTTCCGTTAAGTGAGCACGCTTAACCCTATAGTTCTTTCAACGCTTAACCCAATAGTTCTCCCAACTCCTTAAGCCATTCCACCAAAAGGCACCTCTTGATTAGTTTCCACCTAAAGGTGCATGTTGATTAGTTTCCCCTTTTGGATATATGATTCAATTCATTCACGTGTCCTACAGTCTTAAAAATTTTCTTAATTTTTATGAAATTATCTTAAATTGCTCTTATTGTGGGATGAAATATTATGATAAAAATAATTTATTTTTTCATGAAATTATAAAATCTAACCTAATAATTTAAATTATGAAATAACTTTAACACAATTGAATGTAATGATATAACACCTTTTATTGCAATAAAAAAAACTATAAAAAAAGTTGGTATCATCAAATGAACGTTGCCTTATTACAAAGAATAAACCACTTGCTGAGGTTATAATTTGCCATTAGAATTACCTTAAAGAGATTTAATTTATTCATTGACTTGGCCATGGGCTTAAATAAAGTTATTAGGTTTGTTGTATTAATTGGGAGATTGAGTGATGCTATCAAAGAGAATCAATATAATGGAGAGAAAGATATATCATTATCATTATAGAATCATTGATTTTTGTTGGATGTTGACATGACACTTCCTTTGAAGAGAGTAAGTATTTGAATATAACTGATTTAAGAAAAAAATTGTAGGTTTTTGAAGAAAAAATTGTATTTGAGTTTTATTGCCTTATTAATTAATGTCTCCCTCATTAAGAATTATCTCTCTCTAATTTTTAGTTTTTACGAGTTTTGAACATAATGCTCTTGGTGTTCTCTTTCACTAAAACTTAAATATGCCTTTTATCATTATACTAAAAAATAGAAAATGTGCTTTCTTGAATAATGATTTGTTCATAAATTGGCCTAAAATAATATTTTATAAAACAAAAAATCAAAACAAATAAATATAAATATGGACAAAAAAGGTATTACCAAAAAATATATAAGATTTAAAATTGCAATAAATAAAGTAATAGCTTCCATACCTCTTATCTAATTTTGTTCTTCTAAATTTATTTACATATATTTCTTACTTATAATTCATAATTTTATCAAAAAAAATTTTTTTTTGTCTGCATACTTCGAGTTATTAGTCCAAGGTATATAAGTTCTTACTAATTTTTCCATCAGTAGTTTATGTTAAAGCAGCAATATGCTTTCTCTATTTCAATTGGCCACGTATAAATACTATATTAACATTCATTTTCCTTTCAAATTATTATGTGAATAACTTCCTCATTAGTTAGAATAAAAATTTTTTTTTTCACATGATACATTTGAATCATATTCTCTATATATTGTATGCATTTTAATTTTTTAGCAATTTATTCAATACACATATTTTATATCTCAAAAATAAATATATTACACAGCTGCGCAAAGAGCGAAAATCACCCAGTGTGTGTGTGTGTGTGTGTGTGTGTGTGTGTATATATATATATATATAGAGAGAGAGAGAGAGAGAGAGAGAGAGTGGGGTAGGTGGAAAGAAAGGGAAATGAGAGCGAAAGTAGGACAGAAAATGCCGAATACATAATTTTTGTAATATCCTGGTCTTGAAAAACCATATCATGATCATGCATCAATATTTATAAGTATGACATATGTGATATGAATGTACATACACATGTATTTGCAATTGTTTTATGATAAATAAGGGCATGATATGCCTAACCATGAATATGCACATGAGACATCTAGTATGAGTATAAGTACGCAAATGCATGAATCTGAAAAATTTTGAATCAGAGAAGTTTTGGCACTCTGTCCTAGATTGAGAGGATACATTTGTACTTTGTACATCCATATAACGTGTTCAAAGGTGAATTAAGTCAAGAGAGTATAATAAGACTGTTATGGAGAATTATGTCTGTTTTGGTGATTTGATTGATTAAGACTGCCTTGATATGTTGATAAGAAATTGTTAATCACAATATCATAAAGTTAATTAAAGTGGAAAATTATTATGGAGATTAATTATGAGAATGTTAAATGTGCTCAAGTCATAGCAATGACAAGCTAGTACTTGAAGCACCTCAATTAGTATCTTGATTAAGTAGTTAATGATTTGATGTTAAATCATCTAAGATGTTTAGTTATGACCTAACAGAGATTAATTAAGTGTTAATGGAGGGTTATGGACTCGATTAGCATAAAAGAAAAGTTATAATTACAAGTGTGGGTAAAAGCATGAATAAGTGGGACCTTTAAGGAGTTAAGGAGGAATTAGGTGGTCATGTGACTTGCACATGACTAGTTGATATATATTGACAGATGTTATTTTTATAGTATTTTTAATATAGTTTTTATTAGGATTTTTAGTATTTTTAATTACTTTAATTAGTTTTTATTGAGTTTTATTTATGTTTTTGTTTAAAGCTTCCTTGAATCACATTTCACTTGATCTTGGGGAATTTTGTAGCATTTTTACAGAAAACCAGCCAAAAATACAGAAAGAAGTGTACCTAAGCAAGAAGGCTGGCACATCCAATGACACTAGCTTATACAAGAAGAAACCAAGTGCCTACACGGTCCATAAAACAAAGAATAAATTGTGTGCATTATGGTAGGCAACACATTGGTGAGTGTCCTAGGTTTAATGGTACATGTTATAGATATGGATCATTAGATTACATGATCAGAGATTGTCCTGAGGCACTTGGGTTCTCTGAAATTGGAAGAGGTAGAGTTGAAGCTGAGATGTCTATGCATAACACAAGAGCTAGTGGTGTTGGAACAGCACCCCATAGAGGTAAAGGTAAGGTAGAGCTAGATCAAGTAGTTATGGCGCTGCTCGATTTGAAGGATAGAGTTTTGGGCAATAGGCTCCAGCTAGAGTCTTTGAGATGACTAGATAGGAGGCACGAGATGCAATAGAAGTTGTTACTGGTAAGTTGTCTATTTATGATTATGAAGTATATGCATTAATAGATCCTGGTTGTACACGTTTGTGTATATTAGATAAGATAACAACGTAGTTGTTATAAAGACTTATTCAAATTCTATTCTGTTATATTTAGATATGTACAAGTTCCTTGAAACAAGGATTAGAAGAGTCTATAATCATGTATTTAAATTACACTTGTATGTGAATAAATTATCACTTCCTCTAATCGTTTTATGGTATTAGAGCCTTTTGCTCAAACAGCATTTTTTTTTTCGATCCTATCTGTGATTCTTCTATTCCTTTTTCAATGACTAATCCTCTGGAAGAAACCAGTTCCACCACTCCTACCGTTCTTCAAATGCCAACCCTAAACCCCTTTGAAACTCAATTAGTTTCCATTAATGCCTCCGCTCAAGCTCCTCTTAAACTGACTGCCACAAACTACCAATCGTGGCATACTCAGTGGTACTCTTTATTGGTTGGTTATGATTTTCTTAAGTTTGTTGAGAACCCTATTGCTAGTAATCTGACAACCAGTTCCTATCTGTTTCGTCAAGATCAACTCCTTCGAAGCGCTATGATCGCTTCTCTTTCTCCCAATGTTGTCTCTTTCGTTGTTGGTGAGAAAACTTCTCACGATGTTTGGGTTACTCTGGAGAAAACCTATGTTAAGCCATCTCAAGCTCGCATTATGAGCTTGAGAGAGTCTCTATTTACAGCTAAGAAAGGGATCTCATCAATTACTGAGTTTCTCCAGAAAATTAAATCGATCACCACTACACTTGCTGCTGCTGGTGTTGTTATTACGATGAATGAAACTGTTCTCAATGTTCTTCATGGTCTACCTGCTGAATATAAGGAGGTTTCGGCTGCCATTCGAGCACGTGACTCTGAGATTTCTTTTGACGATCTTCATGATAAATTGACTGACTTTGAGAGTCAATTGAATCGTGAGTCGAATTTGGTTGTTACTCCCACAACGGTGAACTATACTGCGAAAAACAAAGCTGGATCGTCAACTGCTGCTCCTCAGTCTTCCGCTTTTGTTAATTTTGGAAATTTTTCAGGTACTCCTACTTCCTCGACCTACAAAAACAGGGTTAAATGTCAATTTTGTGACAGGCCTGGGCATGTCACCAAACAATGTTTTAAACTCAAGAAATTGCTCCCATGGCTGTTTAATGAAAACTCGCTGTTGCTGGTTCAAAGACTCAAGCTCAAGTTAATTGTGTTACTAGCAATCGGCAGATAAATGATACTCGTTGGGTTGTCGATTCAGGTGCAAATCAGCATGTGGTAGAAGATTTAAAGAATTTGGCTATTCATTCAGATTATGAAGGCAGTGATAATGTTTTCCTTGGTGGGGTAAATCCTATCCAATTTCTCATACAGGGACTGTTACCTTAAATTCTGCCACCAAGCCTTTGAGTTTAAAGAATGTTTTATGTGTTCCTGCTCTCAACAAGAATCTTATTTCTGTTTATAAATTGAGCACTGATAATAATGTTGAGGTGACATTTAATCCCTTTCTGTTTACTGTGAAGGATTTGAGCACGAGGGCGCTGCTAGCGGAAGGGAAGCCCACTAATGGCATTTATGAATGGCCGCCCAATCTGTCAAGAGGTTCTTCTTTGAACATTAATCATATTGTTGCTTCTTCACAGCCCCTATGGCATCGTCGGCTAGGCCACCCTTCAACACCTATCTTACGTCTTATTTTGCAGTCATTTGATTTATCAGTTTCAAACAATAATTTCTTTTGTGATTCATGTAAGTGCAACAAAATGCACAAGTCTCCATTTTTTGAGTCCACTATGACAAGCTCTGCTCCATTGGAGTTAATTTATAGTGACGTTTGGGGACCGTCACCGGTCACTTCTATTGATGAATTTCGGTATTATATCATTTTTGTCGATCATTTTACCAAATTTGTGTGGTTGTTTCCTTTGAAAAGAAAATTTGAAGTGTCTTCAATTTTTCCGATATTTTAGAATCTTGTTGAAAACTACTTCAATAGGAAAATTAAATCAATCTATTCGGATAATGGGGGGGAATTTATACACCTGAAAGCTTACTTGCAATAAAAAGGGATTTCTCACTTTCTTACTCCACCCTACACACCAGAACATAACGCCACAGCTGAGCGTCGACATCGACACATTGTCGAAACCGGGCTCACATTACGTCATCAAGCCAATCTACCCCTATCTTTTTGGACATATGCTTTTCAGACAGTCATATATTTAATCAATAGAATGCCAACCTCTATTTTGGACAATAAATTACCTTTCTACTGTCTTCATGGCAAAGAACCCAATTATGCTAAATTAAAGGTTTTTGGGTGTTTATGTTATCCTTGGATTTGTCCTTTTAATAAACATAAACTCGAAAAACGTTCTCTTCCTTGTGTTTTTATTGGGTATTCAGCTACTCAAAGTGCTTACAAGTGCTATGATCCTCATTCATCCAAAATCTATCTTTCTCGTCATGTTGACTTTATAGAATCTGACTTTCTGTTTAATTCTCTAGCCACAGCTTTAGAACGACCTAATTCTCATACATTAGATACCTGGTCACCCATACATTTTATTTTACCAATGTCTGCAGGTCTTGACAGTAGTGGGCAACCAAATTATGTGAACCCTGATTCCTCGGCTTCATCTTCGCTAGTTCAACAGCAACCCGAACACAGTAACATCTCGGATTCTGGTTCAGGTACTGAAATTTCTAATTCACCTATTATTACCTACTCAAAGTGATGTTGTGAGCAGCTTGCCGTTGGCCTCTAATCTCAATCAGAATGTACATCTAATGGTGACACGCAGGAAAAATCAAATTCAAAAGCTAATTAATAGACTATGTCTATCCATTGAAGTTCAATCTGATATTCAATTTGTTCCCAAGACTGTTGCTCAGGCATTGAAGGATCCGAAGTGGCGATCTGCCATGGAAGAAGAATATCAAGTCTTCAAAGAAGCAGAAAACTGTAGCAAGAAGCTCAACTGAAGCTGAATATAAATCCGTAGCCTCCACAGCAGCTGATTTGGCATGGGTCAGAAATTTATTAGATGAATTGCAGTTTCCAAGACCCAAATCTCCGGTGATCTACTGTGATAATTTGGGAGCTACTTATGTTGCAGCAAACCCGGTCTTTCACTCCCGCATGAAACACATTGCCATAGATTATCATTTTGTACGGCAACAAGTGCAAAATGGAACTCTTCGAGTCACTCATATCTCGGCAAAAGACCAACTTGCTGATATGCTAACAAAGCCCTTATCTTTCATAGCATTCAGCAATTTCAGAAACAAGATTGGTGTTACAGACTGTACACCATCTTGCGGGGGCGTATTAGATAAGATAACAACGTAATTGTTACAAAGACTTATTCAAATTCTATTCTGTTATATTTAGATATATACAAGTTCCTTGAAACAAGGATTAGAAGAGTTTGTAATCATGTGTTTAAATTACACTTGTATGTGAATAGATTATCACTTCCTCTAATCGTTTTAGTGTATAGCATTGAATTTGGCATCACAATTACAACATCAGCATACACCACTGGGTTATGATTTGAAAGTGAGCACACCATTACGGGATAATGTGGAAGTAAACCAGGTATACCGATATTGTGATATTTGTATAAGGCAGACAATACCAAAGGTAGATTTGATATTGTTGCCTCTTCGAGAATTTGATGTGATTTTAGGAATGGATTGGTTAATAAGGCATAGAGCTATTGTTAATCGTTATACCAAGGAAGTTATACTTGAATTGTCAAATCAACCAAGAGTGATTTTTTAGGGAGATAGACAAGCAATCCCATCATGTTTGATTTCTATAGTCAGGCAATCCCAGGCACTGCCCCCATATCCATCTCTCTTTATAGAATGGATCCTATTGAATTAATGACATTGAAAACCTAATTACAAGAATTATTAGTTAAGGGGTTTATAATACCAAGTATATCACCCTGGGAAGCACCAATTCTTTTTGTGAAAAAGAAAGATGGTATTATGAGATTATGTATTGACTATAGGCAGTTGAATAAGATGACAATTAAAAATAAATATCCACTACCTAGGATTGATGATTTGTTAGATAAACTTTGGGGAGCATGAGTGTTTTCAAAGCTAGATTTAAAATTGGGCTATTATCAATTGAAAATAGTTGAAGCAGACATTCCAAAAACTACATTTAGAAAAAGGTATGGACACTATGAATTCTTAGTTATGTCATTTGGGCTAACCAATGCACCAGCAGCGTTTATGGATTTAATGAATAAAGTGCTCCAGCCGTACCTAGATAGATTTGTAATTGTGTTTATTGATGATATTTTGGTATATTCTAAGGGAAAAGAAGAACATACTGAACATTTGAGGATAGTACTGTATACCATGAGAGAAAAATAACTTTATGCTAAGTTCAGTAAATATGAATTCTGGATGAACCATGCAGGTTTCTTGGGACATATAGTATCAAGTCAAGGTATTGAAGTAGACTCAAAGAAGATTGAGGTAATAGTTAAATGGGAAGCACCTAAGACAGTCACTAAGGTTAGGAGTTTCTTGGGCTTGCTGGTTACTATAAAAGATTTATTAAAGGATTTTCACTTATAACTGCCCCAATCACTAAATTACTTAGAAAGAGTACTGAATTTAATTGGACCGAAGCTTGTCAAAGGAGTTTTGATGAACTGAAACATAAGTTGACTTCAGCTCTAGTTCTGACTATTACTTCGGGTATAGGAGGTTTGTTATTTATAGTGATGCATCTTATCAAGGCGTAAGATGTGTATTAATGCAACATGGCAAGATTATTGCCTATGCATCTAGACAGTTAAGGCCCTATGAGGTGAATTATCCAGTACATGATTTAGAATCGGCAGCAGTGGTATTTGCATTGAAGATCTGGCGTCATTACTTGTATGAGGAGAATTTCAAATTATTTATAGATCATAAGAGCTTAAAAGTATCCGCTCAATCAAAAGGAGTTAAATATGAGACAGAGGAGATGGCTTGAACTTTTGAAAGACAATCACTGTACCATAGAATATCATCCCAGAAAAGACAATATGGTGGCTTATGCATTAAGTAGGAAGTTCCACAGTAGTATTGCACATGTTCAGACATCTGTATTACCTAATTTAGTCCATCTAAAGGCACTAAATGTTGAATTTGATGTGGGACAAGAAGGAGAATTGGTAACAACTTTAAAAATTAGACCAATGCTACATGATATAATTAAAGAGGCTCAAGATAAGAATCCTAAGTTAAGTGGAATAATTGAGAAAGTTAAGCAGAATAAAATTATAGATTTTCAGCTATCTGATGGTACCTTGATGATGGGACAAAGAATTTGTGTACTAGATGTAAGTGAACTAGGGAAAGAGATTCTTGAGGAAGCTCATATGGCACCTTATACTATGCATCTTGGAACCATCAAAATGTACCACACATTGAGACCTCACTTTTGGTGGCGTAGGATGACGAATGATAAGGATGAAGAAAGATGTGGCTGAATTTGTCTCCAAGTCTGACATGTTAACAAATCAAAATTGAACATCACGCACTTGCTGGTAAGCTTCACCCTTTGACAATACCTATATGGAAATGGGAAAGAATCACTATGGATTTTCTTGTGGGTTTGCCTATAATCCCAAGGGGAAATGATGCTCTATAGGTTATAGTTGATAGATTGACTAAGTCAGCTCATTTTCTACCTATCAGATAGGGTAGTTCATTGGAGAAGTTGGCCCAAAGATACATAGATGATATTGTAAAACTTCATATTATGCTAGTATCGATTGTTTTTTATAGAGATCCACGATTCACTTTTAGGTTCTGGATTAGTTTATAGAATGCTTTAGGCACCAAACTGAATTTCAATACTGTATTTCATCCTTAGACAGATGGACAATCTCAAAAACTATATAGACTGTTGAGGAGATGTTAAGGACTTGTATACTTGAATTTCGGGGATCATGGGATCAATACGTTCCCTAATTGAATTTAGTAGTATTGATATGGCACCACATGAAGCATTATATTGTAGAAAGTGCAGAAGTCCCTTATACTGGGATGAAGAAGGTGCTAGAATACTGGAAGGGCATGAGATAGTACAGTAAGCTGTTGACAAATTGAGAATTATTAGAAATAAGCTTAAAGCAGCCCAAGATAGACAAAAGAGCTATGCAAATCAGTAGACAGGAAATGGAATATCAAGTGGGAGAAAAGGTTTTTCTCAGAGTTTCACCAAGGAAAGGGGTTATCAGGTTTGGAAAAAAGGGCAAACTAAGCCCTAGATACATTGGTCCTTATGAAATCCTTGAAAGAATTGGCCCCTTAGCATATAGATTGGCATTGCCTCTAGAATTAGCTCAAATCCATGATGTATTCCATGTAAGCATGCTCAAAAAGTATCAATCAGACCCATCACATGTGTTACAAACTCAAAATATTCAAGTGTCTGATAATTTGAGTTATCTTGAAGAACCAATTACTATTATTGGATATCAAACTAGACAATTGAGAAACAAAGAGATACCATTGTTTAAAGTTCTTTGGCAAAACCATTTTAGAAAAGAAGCTACATGGGAAACAGAATAGTACATAAGGTAGAATTACCCCCATTTATTCTTTGAATGAGGTAAAAATTTTGAGGACAAAATTTCTTACAGGGCCGAAGTATTGTAACATCTTAGTCTTGAAACACCTTATCATGATCATGCATCTGTATTTATGAACATGACATATGTGATATGAATGAATATACACATGCATTTCCAATTGTTTTATGATAAAATGGTTGTAATTAATTGGTGATTTTATAGTAATAAAAAACCATGATTTCTAAGACTAAATGGAAATGGAGATAATGAGTAATCAAGCTATAGACTTGTACATTTTTGGGACTATATAAGGTAAGTGTGAATTCATAATAATTATGGTTTGATGTGATCTTATTATGCTTATATGGAAATGATTTCTATGCCAAATGATCAAAAGTAAATAAGTAATCAAGATAAGATGGAAGGATTGATGTAATAGTTAAAAGAGTTGTTCGCAAGACATGAAAGGTTTATGGAGTTGTAAAAAATAACTATAATTGAGGGAATATGATATGATTTGATGAATTTTTATTGGGCATTATCTTCTAAATCTCCTTGAATAAATGAGCAAGTGGGTGCAGTGTACATATGTAGCATTTGTATGAATTTGCATGACCTTATTATTACATGTATTCATCTTGTGTGCAATAAGATTTGGACTTATTATTTATTGCAACTCTCTTTTTACAGAATGCTTGCAAATGTGAATGTATGTAAGCATGTGTGAAAGTGTTCTTGATGAAAGCATGTTATATGTGATTAGGTTTTGTGGGTTCGTTCCTTGAACCTTAAAGCATAACCCATGATCTTTGTATGTAACCTTTGATTTGATTGCTAATTGGGATAAGATATGCTAGTAAGCACTTCTTATGGAAGATTAAAGAGGATTCCTAGAGATCTATATCGCTTGTATGAAGGAGTATATGGTATAGTTATTGGATTTGAAAATCTTGATTTTGCCTGTATATGGACAATTAGTTCTCATGAGGACATTAAGTATTAATCCACTTGAGAACAATTAAATGGATTATGAGATTTTATTTCCTGATTCAAATTAATTTCGAGGACAAAGTTTTCTTAAAAGGGGTATAACTATAATGCCCTATTTTCTGTGTTTGAAATAGTAGTTTATCAGTCTCTGAATAGTACCACATGTCTGAAAATTGGTATTATTCCGGTCCCAAAAAAATTACTATTTATGTCTTATATTTTATTTAATATTTTTGGAGCATGTATATATTATTTTGATGGGTAGAAAATAAGTTATGAATTTATTTGGCCAATTAAGTAATTAGTGAATAGTGAATTTTGGTATTTTAAAAAATTAGAAAATTTAAGAATTATTTTTATGGAGTAATTTTAATATTTTTTTATGGAGAAAAATACTATTATGAGAGGAGTTTTATAGCCGTTAGATTAACTCAATCTAAGCCATTCATCAACAACTTCCTAAAGAAGTAGTTGGCAAATGACCTAAATGCCCTTAATAAAAATATAAAGCCCCTTCTCTTGTTTTGTGATAGCACAATCTATTCCCCTTTCTTCTCCACAACTTGACCAAACCCTCTTCCTCTCCCCTTTTCATTTTTCTTTCAAAATTTCTACAAGAAATCAATCAAACCAAGTAACCTAAGCTAATTCCTAGTTCCTACACTTCATGACTTTAAAGCTTAATAGTGGATAGTTGCCTAAGTTCAAGAAATTAGGATTTAAAGCTATAGTTTAAATAAGTAGAAATTATGAATTTGTGTTAGGTTTTTTATTTTAGTTGGGGGTTTTGGTTCCTTTCATCTCCAAGCATAATTTCTTTACTTTCTTGATTGAAAGTGTGTATTGATTTTGATTATTCTCTTGTTAAAGAAGGGTGCGCTACCAAGGTTGGATAAAGTGAAATCAAAGGATTGATCATTATTTTTTGGAGCTCTCTAAGGTTGTTAATTGAGGTTAGTTCTCATAAATCCCATCTCTTTATATATTTTCTTAAATTTTGGATTCTAGAACTCTATGTTAGGAATTTGGGGATTATGTGATTTTTGGCTTGAGTAATGTATGCTATTGGTTTAATTGTGTTCTTGGGTGGTTTTTGAAGCTTGTTATATGATCAATTGCATGAGGAAAGATTTCCTCCCCACTCCCCTTACTTTGGCCAAACCACCTCTAGGTGGGGAGGTGTTGTCTTTCTTTCATTTAAATAATGATTATGCTCATAAATGTTATGCTATGAATGTATTTAAATATTGAATTAAGTTAGTTTGCATGAATATCAACCTTTGCCATATTTCCTGTGATTTAAATTTATGAGAAATTGGGAATAATTGTCTCTATGTGTGTAATTGATGGAATTGGCTTTATAGTTATGATATTGGGTGTTATTTAAGAATGTTAGCATGTTTAAACCAAAAAAGGAAGCTTTCTTTCCCTTTTCCCCTAACTTGGTCAAACCATCATGGGTGATAAGGCTTGAGTTTTGACTTTTTTATGCATTATTAAAATTCTAAGTAATGTGTTACAAATGTATTTATATGTTAGTGAAGTTAATTTACATGAATACTAAGTTTGAGAAATTTATTGTAACTTTAGCATATGAGATATTGGGGATTTTGCATGCTTAGTATGTAATTGAGGAGCTAAACCTTAATTATGTGATATTGATACTTAATGTATATTAATGCTAGAATGATTAGAAGCTTGTTTTGCATTCAGGAAGTCTTTTATGAGATTTTTCTTCTTATGACATAATATAGAAAAAATCTCCTCGGGTATTGTGATGCTTTCAATCATGGAATTCCTTTGTTTTGTGATGGTTAGCATGTGTTTTAAGTTTGGCATGAATATTCTTACTATAACTTGAGAACTGGTAAAAATCCTATGACTTGAACCATATGGATTTTTGGGAAAATAATAAGTATATGCCTCCTTTAGGTGTATTTATGTTTCTTAAGGTATATAGAGTGTTTTAAATGAATTGATGAGAAAACGAAAGTCTTGATGTCAAGAATGGGACTTATGACTTAAGTTTTCCTATAACTTGAAATATGTGAATCTTTGAATATATGCCATAAAGCTTGCGTATGTGTATGCTTATATGTGTTTAAGGAACGTTTTATTTGAGTTAGTTGATAAGTAAGTGTCTTGAATATGAAGAATGACTTTTATGACATGAAATTTATATGTTAAGCTTTTTATGATAAGTAAGGTCTAATTTGGAGAAAATGCTTTTAATGAAACTTGAAAATGAGTATTTTTCCTATGAGTAAAGATTTGAAATTTTGGAAATTTTTTAAAGAACTATACATGAGCTGAGTTCATTTTAGTTATTAGTGTCAATTTAAAGTTTTGGTTTTTTCAAATGTGAGAAGAAAGTTTGGTCTTATAGAGAATATCACTTTGGGCCATTTAGGCCATGAATCTTTTCCTATATGGTTGTTTAATATGCTTGGAGATAAATACTAAGACTCCGCACTTGAAAGAGTTGAATTTAATTTAAAGTATGATTTCTAAACTTCTTGATTTTTAAGGAAAAGATAAATTCTCCAAGTAATGTGTTTTTCATGAAAATAAAGTATGTATACAAGCCTTAAAAGGTAACTTTGCTTAGTATATATGAGTGATATATATATATATATATATATATATATATATATATTGTGTCCTTCTTTTTCTTTTTTAACTTTTCTTTTCTTGCTTTAGCTTTTTCTTTTTGACCTGCTTTACTTTTGATTTTAATGGTCGACATATCATCACTGTCATCACTAGCTCCAGATGATGAGCTGGTTGTTGATGAGGATGATGGTATGATTTTACTCTTGCCTTTATGACTTGGCGCCTTTGAGGATTTACTAGAGGACGTGCTTTGGGCTTTACTGGAGGATGGATTTATGAGTTGATTTGAACTGGTTGAGAGTTGTTCAAACATCTCTTGACAGATCAATTTATATTCTTCAGGTGTTTTAGCGGCTGCTAACCGGGCTTGACATTGGGCTTTTTGGATACCAAACTGAGGGTTATCCTGAATAGCTAATGTATGGGCATAGGTTAGAGCTGGTTTAGATGGGCTGGATAATTTATTACGAATCCATTGACTAATTTTTAACTCAGTGGTGGAATTCTTAAATGATCCCCACCATTTAATTTTATGTAGTTTTACCAACATAGGAATTTGGGTTCCCGGAATATACTGATAGTCAAAATACCATTGATATACCCATGGAGTGAAGAAGGTCATACAATAATACATTAGGGATGGGATATGAACTTCTTTAGGTTTAGGTTTATAATGGGTTTTAAAGTACTGGTATAAATTATGGATATCATGAGGAATGATTTCCTCAGAAATACCTTTAAATTGCCACCATCTTTTAAACCAATTTGGTATTTTTAAATTAGTACGTATACTTTGATCAAAATATACTAACCATGAATGGGTAGTAGTGGGATTTTGAATACAAAAAACTTTATCCCACGCTTCTTTATAATCAAAATAATTATACTGCATATTATGTTTATACAAATTTTTAAATCTTATGGGAGAATGTAAAGAAGATACGGGCCAATCCTTAGGATGGATGACGCGTTTTATTTGTATAGAAGAATAAGAAATACTTTTATTTTTATCAAAAGTATGTTTTATTTTTACAGATCCTGTATCTACTAGTATATTATGATAATACTCCTGAGGTTTTAACAAATCGGTAGGAGCAAAATACCAATTCTTAGGATAATAATTTTTTATAATTTGCCAAGGATTGATATTATTATATCCATCCTCAACTTCAATTTCAAAATCATATAAATTTTTAGGAAACCATTTATGTATATTAGTAGATTGGATTTTTGGCAAATCTACAGCCATCAACGGATTTGATAACTCTTTACTGTCTACCGTTTGAGACAGAGTAGCTGTATCATGAGCGGATACGATCGCTTTAGGTTTAGAAGCCATACCTGACTCTTCTGTGGAAGAAGAGGCCATACCTTGTAACGCTTTAAGTACTTCTGGGGATTGAGAAAGTTCTTCAATCCATTTTTTAAGGTCTTTAGTGTTTAAGGTTTTAGTAAGGTCTTCTGAATGCTCTGAAAGAGCTTTAGTGGGTGAGTCTTTACTAGGGGAATCTGGCATAGGGTTTTTCCCTTTATCCTTCTTTCTTCCCATCGTTCTGTAAGAATTCTCTGGTTAGAAAGTCTGGTATATTATTATTACTGCCTTTAATATACTCTATATCAAATTCAAATATACTTAATAATGCTTGCCATCTAGCAAATATTTGCTTAGAAGCAAGGTTTTGAACATCTTTCTGCAAAACATCTTTTGCAGATTTACAATCAATACGAAGTAAAAATTTTTGATTTAATAAATCAGATTGAAATTTATTTATACAAATAACAATACTTAATATTTCTTTTTTAATAGTAGAATAATTTATTTGAGCTGGAGTCCAATGACCTGAAGTATACTGGATTATACGCTCTTTATCATTTATCCTTTGTTTTAAAATGCCTCCATAACCAATATTAGAAGCATCTGTTTCAACAATTTTAAAAGCATTTGGATTAGGAATATACAAATAAGGAATTTCTTTTACCAAAGATTTTATCTTTTTTACCAATTGTGTATGCTGTGTAGTCCAAGGACCAGCATTTTTACGAAGTCTTTCATGCAAAGGTTTTGACATACAATTTAAATTTGTATAAAAATCAATAACATAATTTAAACAACCAAGAAATCTTTGTAATTGGAGTTTATTAGAAATTTCATCAGGAAATTTTTCTCCAAAAACAAATGTTCTTTCTATAGGTTGAATTATACCTTGTTCAATATAGTGACCTAAAAATCTAATTTTAGTTTTAAACAAAGGATCTGAGGGTTATAAGTAAATTTTTAGTTTAAACACAAATATATATATATATATATATATATATATATATATATATGATTATGGGACTTAGTGATAGAATATGTATTATGCATATCAAAATATGATTTTTATATGTATGTATAGGGATGGAACCAGTGCGGGTATTTTTCCGAGTACTCACCCCGCTCCGATCTGTTTAAATAGGATATAGATACTTATAAACGTGTATGGATAGTGAAATTACTACCCGTAATGGCTACAGGCAGGATACATGTATAGGTCTTTGGATACTCATTACCCGCTATTGAGTGCCCACGGGTATCCTATCCACTATTAATAAAAATTATATTTTAAATATGTTCAGATTTCGATAGCTAAAATTCGCGGGTACCCATATAAGGGTATTTTAAACGGATTTTGGATGGGTATGGATAGTAAAATTTTAAACGGGTTTGGATACAGGTACTTAAATCGATAATCAAACTGTTTTAAATGGATACGAATAGTAAAATTTTAAATAGTTATGGATACGAGTAGCTTAAATTTCACGGGTATCCGCCCCACTTCCATCGCTACCTACTTAGGAAGTTATGTATTTTTAAGGCTCTTTGAGATTTAAAAGTTTGCATGAGCCCTTAAGCATGGTTCTTGTATGCTATAAGTGTTAATAAAAATCTAATTACCATTTATAAGCTCATGAGTCTTTATGATATTGCTTTATAAGATTCTCCAAATATACTCCCTATGCTTTATGAGATTTAGAAGTCACATACTCTATGAGTAACTTTCATAGGACTTTATAGCTCCTCCATGCCTATATATGTATGTATGCTTAAGACTTATGACTTGATATGTATGATTATCAGGATTTTATCCTATTTACTTGGACTTAAGGCATATAAGACTTTCCATCTGTTAAATGGTTTCAACCACATGTGAACTAAGATAAATTGTGTATAAATTATGTACTATCTAGACAAGTAAAGTTTTATAGTACCTTTATGATTTAAAGAAAGCAACTAATATACATGGTGTGAAATTGTTGTGTGATTTTGAAACATCCCGATATTTTATTTTTAAAAGATTTCGAATTACATTTAAATTAGCAAATTTATACAATATTATAATATTAATTCATTAGCTAAAAGGAAATCGATTGAATTAAAAACTGAATTGGAAACCATCTAAATCGAGCCGAAACCATTTAAAAACTAAAGCAGAAATTTCTAAAAGCTGATTTGAACCAAACCCATTTTGTTTGGACCAAATAAGACTATATACCTAAACACAAAACTCAAAACCCCCATCCTCTCACTCCCCATCACCGACAGCTCCTGTACCTAGGCATGGCCATATTGCGGTTCCGGGAACCGGAACCGTCGGTTCGAACCGGCCCGAAACCGCAACCGGAACCGGTGAGAACCGGAACCGGGACGAACCGGAACCGGAACCGGAAAATTCCGGTTCGGTTCCGGTTCCAGCAAATGTGGAACCAGAACCGGCGGTTCCATAGAACCGGTCGGAACCGGAATGGAACCGCCGGTTCTCCGGCCGGTTAGAACCGCCGGTTCGAACCGGTTCGAACCGGCGGTTCTAGCCGTTGTAACTGTCAGATTTTTGTTTTTTTTTTTTTTTTTTTTTTTTTAAATTTGTTGTTAAATGTCTTAATTACCCCTCCCAACTGTCATAAACGGCTACATAACGGCTAGTTTGAAGGGTATTTTTGGAAAAATGAATTTTTGGATTTATTATAAATACCTCATTTTATTTACAAATTCATTACAAAAAAATCTCAACTCTCTCTACTTACTCTCTCTACAATATACTACACTCTCTACTTACTCTCTCTACAATATACTACACTCTACTCTATATTATTCATTTATTTTTCTCTACTCAACATTTATCTCTTATTAAGGTAATTATTCTCTCTAATTTTTTTTATTCAATTTTCCAAATTATATTTTATTATCATATAATGGCAAGTGGAGGAAACTCAAATTCGGGTAAGGGCAAGGGAAAAATTGGAGAATCATCTATCCCTACAAACGACATCTATGATATGATTCCCGACCAATTTAATTTTGAGGGTTTTCCAAATGAAAATTTGGATATTCCAACTCAAGAATCCGAATTTAATGAGCAATTTCAAGAAGATGAAGAGCAAGAGCAAGAGCAACGAGCAAAAATTGTTACAAGAGCAAGACAAAGTTCCGACATATTCTCCATTCATTTCACAAAAAAATTCAAAGGTGAGAAAATGTATGATGTAATTTGCAATTATTGTGGAAAATCTTATAAATTTAAACAAGCGGGCGGCTATGGATCATTTTGGAAGCATTTGGAGGCAAAACATCCAACAAAAATAGGAGTTGATCGGTCTCAACAACAAATTTCCGGGTACACTTCTAACCTTTCTTTATTTAAATATTCTGAAAAAATACAAAAAGAAGAATTAGCAAAAATGATTTCTATGGAACATTTATCTTTTAGTTTTGGTGAAAAAGTAGGTTTTAATAATTATTGTCAAAAAGCTTTAAATCCTTGTGCTAAAAGAGTACCAAGAAATACAGTAAAACGAACTATTATTTCTTTGTATAATAAAGGAAAAAAAGAATTAGAGCTTTTATTTTCTCAATTGAAAATTCGTGTTTCAATTTGTTGTGATGTTTGGAGTGATCATTGGCAAATGCATTCTTATATGGGTATTACATGTCATTGGATTGATGATGATTGGAAAATTCAAAAAAGAATTATTGGTTTTCGTGTTTTTGATGATAAACATACTGCAAATAATATTTATAGAGTAATTGTTTCAATTTTAGATGAATATAAGTTGAAAAAAAAAATTTTTTCAATTTCATTTGATAATGCTTCTGCAAATACTAGATCTATTATTGAACTTAAAAGAATTTGTGAACCAAATATTGGTGGTAAATTTTTTCATATAAGATGTGCATGCCATGTTTTAAATTTATGTGTACAAGATGGTTTAAAAATTCTTGATTGTTTTATTTCTCCAATTAAAAAAGCTATTTCATATTTATGGACACATCCCCAAGTAATGAAAAGTTGGGCTAAATTTTGTAAAGAAAATAATAAAAGACCAAAACGTTTTCCAAGGGATGTCCCAACTCGTTGGAATTCAACATATGAATTACTAAACGAGTCTTTTTCTTATAAAGAATTATTATGTTTTTTTGTTACTAATAATATTGAGGATATTAATTTATATCCACAAAATTGGGACATTTGTGCAAAAATTTTAGATATTTTAAAAATTTTTAATGATGCTACCTATAAATTTAGTGGGGTTTATTATCCCACATCTAATTTATTTTTACCTATATGTATTAATATTGTTACTGCACTCCAAGAATTTCAAAATGATGATTTATTAAAAGATTGTATTTTTTCAATGAAAAAAAAATGGTTATCTTATTTTAAAAATATACCACCTCTTTATCTTGTTGCTATTGTATTTGATCCTAGATGTAGAATGGATGTATTATGTGATTATTTGACTATTTATTATGATGTATTAAATCTTGATGTAGAAGATAATGTTAATATAAATGTAGTAATGCATGAAGTTAAACAAAATATTATGCAATTATATAATGAATTTATTCAAGTTTCTAGTTCATCTACATCTACTTCTATTTCTATTTCTTCTCAATCTAATATTCCACAATTTTCAACACAAAGGGTAAGTGGTGTTGGTGTTGCCCAACAAGTTTTATTGCAAAGACAAAAAAGAACAAGGGAATCCAATTCTATTTCAGAATTTGATAATTATCTAACAACTTCTTTTGAGTTTGGTGATGATTATGCAGATGCAGATTTTCCAATTTTAGATTGGTGGAGTCGTCACGCAAATACTTTTCCAATTCTTTCTTTACTTGCAAAACAAATTTTAGCAGCTCCGGTCTCCACTGTTGCGGTTGAACAAGCTTTTAGTCAAGGAGGTAACATACTTGATGAAACACGATCTCGTATGACACCCGATTCATTAGAAGCACAAGCGTGCGTGGATGATTGGACCAAAGCCGAACTAAGAGCCCAAGAAAATCCAAACGAAAATGAAGATTTATTTGATTTATACGATGGGTCCTCAACGGGAACATCAACCGGTGGTGCAAATAGCGATTAAGGTAAAAGGGGTGACATTGATATAAGGTAAGTAAGAACTACGTGGGCTTTGATTCCTCTAAACCCCAAGAGGATACGTAGGCAACTTAATTTTTTTTTTTTTTAAAAAAAATTAAGTTCAAGCCCATTTTTTTTTTTCAAATTATGTTCAAACTTAAAAAAAAAAAAATTCAGTTCAAATTTTTTTTTAAAAAAATCATTATGTTCAAACTTAAAAAAAAAAAAATCAATTCAAATTTTTTTTTTAAAAAAATCATTATGTTCAAACTTAAAAAAAAAAAAATAGTTCAAATTTTTTTTTAAACCGGTCTTAAAAATTTGAAATTTTTTAGGTGTATTTTTAAATTTTTTATGTTCAAATAATTTTTTTTTTAGTTGGTCTTGATATTTTAAAATTTTTTAACAGTATTTTTAAATTTTTTATGTTAATATAATTTTTTTTTTTTAAACCGGTATTAAAAATTTAAAATTTCAAATTATGCGATTCGCCGGAAAACCAATCGGAACCGTCGGTTTTGTAATCGGATCGGAACCGGAACCGGAACCGGAACCGGACGGTTCCAAACCGGAACCGGAACCGGCCAATTTCGGTTCGGTTCCGGTTCCAGCTTTTCTGGAACCGGAACCGCCGGTTCCGGAACCGTGGCCATGCCTACCTGTACCCCCTCTCCTTCTCGTTCTTCGGCCAATTGGCTATGAATTCAGATGAAGCTATAGTCTAAATCCATCTTCTCGATGAGAGGAGCTCTGTTGTAGCCTCAGATTGCATGATAGAGATCGTGGATGGGAGAAATCGAGTCTAGAACATTTCAGTATCGTAATGACATACTTTTCGATGATTCTCATCCACACCAGCGAAGACAGTCCATAAGGAGACCTTCGATCGACTCCTCTCTCCCAAATGAGCTTTTCCCCTCCATCAGTTCCAATGACAAAGGTTGGATGATGGAACCGCCATGGATGGCAGTGTCGAAGCCATTGTCGAGGCCATTCTAGCCAAATAAGACATAACTAGTCCAAGTTGGTCACGCATTCTGAGTCCCCATGAGATTTCGAGCATTTTGCTGTATATGTTGCTCAGTTCTGGCAATAGTCAATTTTCCACGGTGGCCAGCAATGAAATTCTGGTGATTGGCTGGCGAGACTCCGATGAGGCCATAAGAGATAGAATTCTCGTCTCGATTTGGGCAATGAGATGATGTTAATGAAATTTCTATCGGTGAGCCCTACGACTTTGATATGAAACTTTCGATAATATTTGGTTAAGATTTTATCGATCTAATTTCATTGTTTTGGTTTAATTGAGCTAAATGTATAACTAAAATAGAAATTTATTAAAATGTTAGCTTAGCAGAGTTAGTTGATCGATTAACCTAAGTGAAAAGGAAAGTTAGATTAAAATCTAGTATCTAGTTACTGTTTTGGTAAACATCCACTTATTATAATGTTATGTAAATAATGGAGGACGGGCTTTGGTTAAAGTTAATGTCTGATTGATGGGCTGTATATTGAATTGTGCCTTTGATACGTGATTCGACAGCTATCCTAATTTACAAAGGAGATGCTGCTGGATTTTTGGTATGCTTATTGATGAATTAAAATATTTACATCATTAATTTAAAATGACTAATAAAATTACTAGTACTCGTATTGCCAATATAATTATTATTATTACTACTACTACTACTATTATTATTATTACCATTAAGTGTTAATTTCCAAACATAAAGAATTATAGTTGTGTAGCTAATAAACGAAATAAGCAACCATAATGTAGCAGCTATGATTAGCTAATGAATAAGAATTAAATTTCTTAAATTAAGGTTCTCACTTAGAATTTTCTATCTGGATGCTTATAAAGTTCCAAAAAATGACGAGACGAAAGCTGGAAGGAAGCAGTAATAAGGATAGTCCTGTTAAAGACGATAAAAAACTGTGAGTAGAGTTAGATAATCTGCATTGCTCATGCATTATACATTCATGCATACATGAATAATATGATATCAACGCGAAACATGCATACATATTGAAATTCCATATAAGCGTGTATGCCATGATCTGCATTAAACACATATAGTCATATATTGGAATATATAGAGATGTTGGATATTATACATTGTGTGAGTAATGTGAAATTTTGTGATTGGATATGACTTATCTGTGATATATTGTAGAGTTAGAATAATGTGGGTCACTCTGGGGTGAGAGCACGGACATGGTGAGAATACTGACAATGGACCGTAAGCGGGTGGAGTTGTGCCCCCCGGTGCACTCCGTAATTTGATGTGCATCGATGATAAAAGAAAAAGAAAGAAAAGTAATAAAAAGGAAAAGAAAAGAAAATAGAAATAGATGGACGGGTGTGGGCTCCCTGGGTGCACTTGACTCAAGGATCATGGATTATTTTTTTGGAAATTATTTAAAGCATGCTTTGGGGGTGAGTAGGATCCTTGTTTATAATGGGTGATTCCACGGACTAATATCCACTATTTGATTATATGAATTATTGTGACATGTTTGATAAATGTGAAATTCATACTTGTATGTTCATTCATAATTAGCCGGAAGGCTACCTATTGTATAATATGACTAACATATATTGTATGGGGTGAGAGGGTTACCTAACCCTACTCATTGAGTTTGGCGCTCACTCCTGCCTCCTTATTTTTCCAAGTAATAAGATCAAAGAAGAACCTAATGGATCCAATTGAGTTATAATACATTTAAAAAAAATGTATTAGGCATTTAAATGAAAAAGAGTGTAGTTTATAGAGTTCCACAATGTATTCTAAAAGGGTTGTAATTGAATCAAGTAGTTATATGTTTTTGTCGTGTAAAATGTATTATAGTGAATCAGTCAATTATGAGAATGGATCTATTGAATATTTGAGTTTTGTTGTGAAACGTTTGGATGGGCCTATAACTTATTTATATAGATTTATCATTGGGCCAGAGGCCGAGTTATGAACAGTGTATTGGCTTCCTATGGGCATCGAAGGCCTTAAGCCCACCTAGTCCCTAGTGCCCATCCAGCCTTGAAAACGGGTCATGATAAAATTGGTATCAAACCATAAGTTGAGCCTTAGGAATCAATTGCAGAGCTTAGGAATGGTGTATGAGGCTCCTATTTTGGGATCCGTCGTAACTAGCAAAAGGAGAGGTACTCTGGATTGGATACTGTTTTGGCGCAGCTGGACGCATTGTGCACTAAATAGGTTGCAGGTCCACAATTGCATAGAAACAAGGAAAATTAAATGGTAGAATTTAATAGTATTTATAAATAAATAATATTTTAAGATTTCCTCATGAAGCTTAGGAGGCACAGGAGGAATTGGAAGAAGTGTAGTGGCCTGATCAACCAGTGCATTCTTTCTAATGAAGACTGTTCTCTTAGAAAATGGATTTTAGAAAAATTAATATTTTAATTTAAAGATTGTTCACAAAATAAGTAAGATAAGTATTAATACTGCTCGGTAAAAGGAAAGAACAAGAATGTATTCGAACAATAGGAATTTCTATAAACTACTGAGTATATTTCGAGTATTATGGTACTCAGTTAGAAATAAGTATTTAGAATCCATTATAATGTCATGATTGATCAAGAAATTTGGAATCCGTGTATGGGTTTTCATTTTGAAGCACCAAGACTCTGTCCTATGAACATAAACCTGAAATTATAGGATAGTTCCCTTTTAGCTCATCGAGTTTCTTCAGTTAGGTGTGCCCTAAATTCTAGTTTAAAAGAAATGCTACTTTTGAACCATAAATTGTTTGATTCAAGGAAAATTTCATAATTGCTCCACATTTTCTTTTGTGACCTTGAATGGTATTTGGTTCAATTATTTTCGTTCAAATTGAACTTGTGTATTTTCAAATTTTGATAATTGATATTGTTGTTATAACATTTGAGTTAAACCCTTTTGGGATTTAAATTTTGTGAGATATTTAATGCTTTAAAGTATAAATAGAAAATTTTAAATTTGTAAATTGACTTTAATCTTTAGGATGTAACATTATATCTCAACTTCTTTTTGTTATTTTGAAACCCAACCTACTTGATCTAAAAGTATTCAAGTTCAAATTTCACAATATCTTAGGAAAACGATTTTCAAATGAGAGGAACTTTGTTGTAGCCTCAGATTGCGTGATTGAGATCATGGATGGGAGAAATTGAGTCCAAAACATTTTGGTACTGCAGCAACGTGTTTTTCGGTGATTCTTATCAACGCCAGTGAAGACATTCCACAAGGAGACCTTCGATCGACTCCTCTCTTCCAGGCGAGCTTTTCCCCTCCATCAGTTCTAGTAACGAAGCTTGGATGACAAAACTGTCATGGATGGCAGTGGCGAAGCCACTGTCGAGGCCATTTTTGGCCAAATAAGACATACTCAGTCCAAGTTGGTCACGGATTCTCAGTCCCCTTGGGATTTTGAGCATTTTGGTGTATATGTTGCTCAGTTCTGGCGATAGTTGATTTTTTGACCACCGTCTATGTGGCTGGCGGCGACATTCCGGTGAGACTCCGGTGAGGCCATACGAGACAGAATTCTCGTCTCCAATTGGGCAATGAGATGATGTTAACGAAATTTCTATCGATGAGCCGTACGACTTCGATATTAAATTTTTGATAATATTTGGTTAAGAGTTTATCAATCTAATTTCATTGTTTTGCTTTGATTGAGCTAAATGTATAACTAAAATGGAAATTTATTAAAATGTTAGCTTAGCCGAGTTAGTTGATTGATTAACCTAAGTCAAAGGGAAAGTTAGATTAAAATCTAGTATCTAGTTACTGTTTGGTGAATATCCACTTATCATAATGTTATGTAAATAATGGAGGATGGGCTTTGATTAAAGTTAATGCCCAATGGATGGACATAGACTCGCGGTCTATAATCGAACGTCAGATGGTTCGATTTTGGGTCTATCACCTAAAGCTTCTCAAAAGCCCATAATTGCAAATGCATTCAAGAAAAAAACAAAAAAAAAAAACACAAAACAAACAAAATAAAAAGAAAGCTCATTAAGTCGACAACCCACAAAAGGCGGCTTAAGCAAAAGTTAAAGCATAAAAAAAAGAGAAGAAGAAGAGAAAAAGAAGAAAGAAAAGAAAAGAAAAGGAAAAATAATAATAAGAAAAGAAAGCAATAAATAAAAATGCATTTACCTGCATTAGAAGCGGGCTCCCCATCGGACCAAGTACCAAGCTAGAGTCCCGAGCATGCTCTCCTAGTCAAATAAAAGTTTCAACAAGAATAAGTGGAAACGATGTGCGTCGCTTAGCCATCTGGTAGTCTATAGGCACCAACGAAAGGTTGCTATAGCCATCAATACCACTAAGAAGCAAGTACTGACTCAAAATGCAAAAAAAGACAAGTGGAGCCAATACAGGATAGTGCGGTCCATACTTAATGCACAGTCTACAAAAGGTTGCAGGGCCACAATATCAATTCATAAGTCATAAGAAAAATCTCATAAGCCGAGAAACCGAATACAAACAAAATCAACGAAGCAAGATCGATATCAAATCAGAGTACCGCAAGAACTTCTTTAGTCACGGGTATTCTTCCAAAAATGATGCGAAGCTCCTCAAATAATGGATAGATCTCAAAGTCATTATGATAGAACAACTTGGCCAAAAGATCGAAATGGTTAATTAACCATTGTAGCAATACGGGTTGGACCCAAATGTTCTGGTAGTAGCTCAGCCCATTCCGTTTGAAAGGTGAAAGCAAATTCCAATCCTCACGGCTAAAACTGCAGAACAATGCTTCAAATCTAGGTGCCAAGGATTGATCCATGAAGAATGGGGGAAGAAATGAAGAACTTAGGAAAGTTTTTAAGTGAAAGCTTCATCTGGAAAAAGAGAAATAAGCTTTTGTAGCGTGTATGGATGTTATGGGCTTTTATAGCAAGAAATAAAAGGAAAACTTGACAGCTGGCTACCACTGCAGCACTATTGGCACACCCCACTATGTGTGGCGCAAGCCATAGCACAATGGCACATGCCACTAGAGAGCAGACAGCTAGAAAAATTCACTGTTTTGTTATTTTTCAACTTTTTGACAAGTAGTGCAAAAATCAGTTGTAAAGTAAAAACACACCATCACCACTCAGAGACATGTAAAGAAATTGGCATTTGCCTTTATATAAATAAAAATGTCTGTTTCTTTACAAAAGAATCATGCCCCCAAACTGGGTCCGAAATACAAAGAAGAAAAAGAAGAAAGAAGAGAACAGAAAAAGGTGGACTAGGGCAGCCGACTCAAGACATGTTTGAAGCCGTCTCCTCCAAGTAGTCGCTGCCACACTCCTTGGTCTCTTGATGACTGGCTGACATCCAGCTTCATGACCAGCACATTAGCCATGTTGAATCCCCTAGCCTCGACCAGCTGGAGGCACCATGCTAGCTCTCTGCATATATTCATAAACATTAGTAATCACATTTCATGCATACATGGCATATGCATTACATATTTTCGTTTGTGCTGTTATTTTTATACTTACAGATATCTGGTCGTCGGAGAGCCTTGCTATGGATAACTTGAGGCATGCCACTTCAGCAGTTGATACACCTCATTGTAATCAGCAATGGACACCTGCAGTATAAGACATGGGCAGCCAATAAGAGAGTGAAATAATAAAAAGAATAATTGTCGAAAGAAGAGAAGATAATACTCACGTGGGTACAACCCGACGGAGACATCCGGTATGGGCTCATAGATGGGTCTCTAGCATGCCCTTTATTGTCTGCCCTGTATGATCCAAAATAAAGAAGAAAGAGGCACCTAGGCCATGCTCCAACTTGCCAATAACGATAGTCGCATCCAGAGCCTCAAAGTCAGAATCCCTCCTCACACGCTTGTCACACTATTGCTGCTACAAGAATAAAGCTTAGTCAGTAGATAAGAGGAAAAGATGTTGGGGCAAATCCAAGAACAAAATAAAAGGGAATAAAACTTATATAAGCTGGGGCATCACCCTGACTTCTATCAAGGTCGTCTGCATCGGCAAAAGGGCCAAATTCGGATGGAGGAGGGATATGGACCAAGAGTTGAGTCCGCACAAAGATGGCATAAGCGTCAGGCACAAAAGCAGCAAGATGATCAGTGGCAGTTGATCCTCTTTGAGCAACTGCAATATCCTGCTCTAGCTAGATAAACTGGGTGGGCAGCATGTAATATGGTACATCATAAGGCATTCTCCTCCTGTCTGGTCCTAGCTCCCACTTGTACACCTCTCTCTGAGATAGTACATATCATAAAACATACCAGGAAGGAGAAGCCGTCTATGCTGGTACCTAATGGCCACCTGGACGAAGTCGGGGTATGCAATCACTGCCCCCATGGGTACCTCTATATCTGCAAAGAAAAAGAGAAGAAAAAAAGGAGAAAAGAAAAATTAAAAGAAAAAAGAAGAAAAAGGGAAAAGAGAAAAAGAGAAAAGAAAATTAGAAAGAAAGAATAAAATAAGAAGTAGTGAGAGGTAGCGACTTACCCGATCCTAGATCAAGTTGTTCAGCAATTACCGAAATACTGATACCTCCCAGGAGTATGAGCATATCTCCGGCCGAATCTCCATGCTCGACCTCGAGGGAGAGTCCTCGCATTAATGTTAGAATCAAAGCCATATAAACTCGGCATAGGGAGGACCTAGTGCTCACGATCCCAAATCTATATCAGGAATAAATCAAAAATTAGTAAATAAGTGTAAAAGCAAATAGAAAGCAGAAAAAAGGGGGAATAGTCAAAGAGAATACGATTTCATACCTCAATAATGCACCTGTAGCCAACCTTCAGGTGCGCTCCTCAGACTCACAGGTCCATCCCATAGTACAGACATGACAAGGCAGTGGCTCCCAGTTAAATTTGCTCATCACATCTAAGTCTTATAGTGGTTACAGCAGCGCCAGATCTGCATCGTTCCCATGATTTGTGAATAAGGTAGTCGACAGTAGATAGAAAAGGTAGGCACGCGCCACCACATCCACATCCAACTCCTCCACACGATCCTGGGGCATGTCATTATAATGAGAGATAATGCTCTACCCTCTTATCCGAGATGGTGAGCTCCACCTTGATAGCAGCTCTGAGACTCGCCCGTAAACTCGATTTATCCAGAGTCATCATTCCATCCTCAAAGACAACTGACCGCCCTCCAAAAGGAAGCCCGGTGATGGCAGTGAAGTCCACCGCAATGATGTTCATCTCCCCAAATGGCAGATACAAGGTGTTAGCAGTATCCATCCACCGCTCCATAAGTGCAAGAATACTAGAAGTTAGGGTTCGCCCCTACACCTGGGGAAGAGTATCGATGAAGCGACCAAAGCTTGCCTCCCGAATACGGTCCTGGACCCGTAGAGGCAACCGGTCGAACCACTTACCAGCTGCATAGGCGCCGCTGCTGGACTTACCGTGCTTCATGCTCTTCTGTAAAATAAACCACTGTAAGTATAATAAAGTGCAAAGGCACATTTTTTTTATATTTTAATGCAGAAAATAAAAAAAATGATGAAAAATGATAAAAAAATAGGTGTTCTATCATTACTGTGGTGCAAGCCACTGAGTAGTGGCGGCATGCCCCACTAGTGCTGTGGAGCATGCCACAGTATGGCAAAATAGCCAAACAGCCAAACAACCAAGGAAGTGACGCAAGTCACATGTAGTGGCCCGCCACAGTCCAAAAATGCTCCAAAACGCCCAAAACGGTAAATTTCTACCTAGTTTTGATTTCTAACTTAATGTTCGCATGTTTTTAGTATTATTAATGCAGAAAAAGCAAGAAAAAGAGTTCTAAAGTACCTCAGATGAGCCCTGGCAGAGGTGGCTAGGCAAATCATGTCGTAGGTTGTGTCAGGAATAAAATCCCGTAGTTTCATACTGTGGCTCAGGTTGAGACACGAGATCAATCACCGCATCTCCGAGAAACCAATCCGCAATGTTCTCGGCAGCCATAAGTTGTGGTTGAAAGAAAGAGGAAAAAGAAGAAAAAGAGAGCTTTTAAAAGAGAGGTTTGGTGAGTTAGGTTGAAAGTGACAAATGAATGTCACTTTCATCTTTTATAAAGCTTAATGGGCCTATGGGCCTGACTTTTGCCTTCGAGCCCAATTTGGCCCAAAGGTCCACTTGCTGTGACCAGCTCTCATGCTTAGCCGGTAACCCGTCAATGGCATGTTGCCTAAGCAGGGGCAACACACCACTGGCGACAGGTAAGTTCCCTCTTTTTGCATGCCACATCATGATCATCAATAAAGACAAATTCACACAAATCCACCAAAAATCACAAATTCTTATAAATTCACGCAAACTCATGCATTTTTATGCAAAATCACGCTTCATATGTTCATGCCTTTCCGGGCCTAATCATGAAATTCCTAGCCCTAACCATTGGGTGAAGGCCTGTTTTCCTAACAGCAAAATTTGCTTTTGTAGGTATCTCCTAATGTGGAACATTTAAGAATCAAAGTCCCCCGAGGCACCCAAAGCCCTTCAAAGAAGGCACCGTCCAAAGGACAACCTCCCACAATGGAGTATTTCAGAATCAAAGTCCCCCGAGGCACCCAAGCCATCCCAAGCGGCACACCCAAGTTGTCCCAACTGGAACATCTAAGCCCTTCAAAGAAGGCACTTAGCCGCAGAAGCCAACAACAACCACCATGGCGCATTCGTATGCACTTCTCCTGTCTAAAAGACAACCTCCCATAGTGAAGCTTTCAGAATCAAAGTCCCCTGAGGCACCCAAGTCGTCCCAAGTGTCGCACCTAAGCACTTCAAAAAAGGCACCCAGCCGCAAAAGCCGCTAACAGCCACCATGGCGCATTCATCCGCACCTCCACCGTCCAAAGGACAACCTCCCATAGAGGAGCATTTCAGAATCAAAGTCCCCCGAGGCACCCAAGCCGTCCCAAGTGGCGCACCGAAGCCCTTTAAAAAAGGCACTTAGTCACAGAAATCGCCAATAATAAGCATGGCGCATTCCCTCCGCATTCCACGTCCAAAGGACAACCTCCCACAGTGGAGAATTTCAGAGCTAAGCCGTCAACTAGCGTAGATAGCCACAGAAGCCGCCAACAACCACCATGGCATATTCCCTCTGCATTCCTTGTCTAAAGGACAACCTCCCACAGTGGAGCATTTCAACAAAGCCACTATTTGGCGTAGAAAACCGCAGAAGCCGTAAATAATCACCATGACACAATTCGCCCATCTAACAACGCCAACTACCAACCTACATCAATAATGCCACCAAACCAATGCACTTCATCCATCCAAGCCGTTCAAAGAATGCAAACCTCATCCAAAGGACACCCGCCTTGTCTCAACGAGACTCAGCAACTCAGCAGCTACCAAGTAAGTATTTTCTTACTTATGCATCTACTTTACACTTTAGCGATATCTTTCTCAAAAAATAAAATATCATCAAAGTGGGAACAAACTGTATACGCGCATTTTGCCCATAAAGGCTCAGTGATGATAAACCGTTTTCCATATAAGTTTGGATCGAGATTCCCGATCATCTCGATTTTCAGACCAATGGTCTGTGGGTTAGATGATACTTATGTTCAACCATTTTTACTTCTTCGAGTCACCGGGCGTTTCGCGACGAAATCGAGCTCGCTTATAGTACTTTACGGTGCACTGCCTCGTTTTGCATGCCACCCAGTCCAATTTGGTAAAAATAAGCCTGGCCTTATTTTAGGGCCCACTAGTGGCATTTTGCCACATCAGCCCTAAAATAGGGCCACACACCCCCATTTGCCTATAAATAGGCATTGGGGAGTATGCCAAGAGGACCACTTTTTGGAACCTTGAAGAAACTCTTGCTCTTAAAAAACTCAACTCATAAGTCAAAGAAAACTTGTGTTTTCCTTCAATTTTAGTTGTGATTCATTGATTTCTAATCATATAAAACTTAAAGGTTTCATTGAAAATCCCAAAAACACATTTATACAACCTCAGACTCGAATTGTCGGATCAACTTTTGGGTTTCTCCATCCATTCTTGCGTAAATCTTTGCCAAATCTCAAAAAGGTAGTTTTTGAGGGCCTTTTCTACATTTTAAAATCTTTTTTACACTTTCTTTTGGTGTTAAAACACCATTTTTTGAGCCTGATTCTGAGGGATACCCGAGATCAACCAAAGGAGGTTTTCTGTGTGGAAGTGGCGCACTGTCAACGGTAGTGGTGCAAGACACTACATATGGCATGGGTCACAAGCAAGTGGCTCATGCCACTTCATCACAGTTCACCCCCAGTTGCTTTGTTTTAGTCCTGTGACCTTCTTGATCAGGGAAGGGCCTGGCACCACTATGTGTGGCGCATGCCACTTCTCCTGTGGTCCAAAATGCCAATAATCAATAAGTGTGTCCCGATTCAAATATCCAATGGCAAAGCTCCAACCTTAACTAGTCAAGGATGCATTTTATCTATAAAAGGATCTAATAAATAATAATAAACAAGGTTTTGAGTAATGAGTGTTATATTTGTTCATCATTCGTGATGAACATCAAAGCCATGAATTCTAATCTTGTTCAACCTTTAAATTATTGCCTTTTAAAATAATAGTTTTTATTTTCAAGCACTTTTAATATTTTGTCTTTTAAATTTATGCCCTTTATTCATTATAATATAATTATTATTGCACTAACCATGGCCTACTAACTTTGTAATATGAACATGCATCATTTAAAGCACTATATGGATGAATGGATGTGTTGTGGTCGTGAATGTATGGTTTAAATTCTGTGAATGGTATTTTTATTATGTTTGTATTGTATGGATCCTTTGTATTAATTTTGTCCTATGTTATATATTGGCTAAATGTAAGGGACCTCAACGGGTCTCATTTATTGCTTGATTGTAATAGTAAATAGGATTTCGAAAATTGGGAGGGTTTAATGGGTAGAATTTATTTTAGGATATAGTTCGTATTCTTTTCTCCTCACCTCCCTTCTTTGAATGCTTTATTTAATGTTTTATGTGTTTCATTAATTTGCATGATTGACATGTTTTCCAAAGTTGTATTAAATTTGATTTTTGCATCTCAATCTTAATTAATCATATTATTAATTATTGTGAATCGATGAACAACGAGGAGGTCGGTTTTGATAGAGATATACTATTAACCATGCATATGTAATAGTATAGCTATGAATGATTTTCTATTGACAATTATTTCTTTGTATTTCATTGGAAATTTACATTAAATAAATGTTATTAGCATATGAACAATAATTGTGATTAGTACATTTTGTATGTATTTAATTGGACCAAGTAGAGAATGGATGTTTAGTACTGACTGTTAAACATATTCTCTAGGACATTAGAAATAATGTTTATTGTTCTTAATCTTGATTTATTTTAATATGAGCAAACATTGATTGTCTTGTGCTTTGATTCATTAAAGGGTGAGTTTCATTATTGGAATAATATTCTCGGTGAATTGGGCAAAGATTTTTTGTGTTTGTGAAATATTAATTAATGATAGAATCCATGTCTCAATTTAGAGATTGATGATGCACTTTAAGTAAGCTTATAAGGTTTCATTGTGTAAACCCTGCAGGTGGATTTTGAATCCGACACATGAAATAAGTTGAGCGACAATCTTAAAGTTATATTGTGATTTAAATAAATTGTCAGTAAGTTATTTAAATGACAGCATCTGTAATCTTAACGTAGGGAACATTATTTTATTATGTTGTGGAATTGTAAAATAAATAAGGAGTTCAGTCATGAGTTTTTAGTGGAATAATTCATGATTAATTATAATGAGAATATGTTGGTCTACATAGGTTCTTATTATAATTAGTAGCCTGATTTATTTTATTCCTGCGGTCCCTGTAGTGCCCTAATTATTTGGAAAGTTAAGGGTGTATTAAATAATAGATAAATTATTTAGTTTTAAAATATTTGATAATTATTTTAATTAAATAATTTTTTATTTAATTTATTTTATATTAAAAAATATCTTCCTATCGAAGAGAGGTTTTTTAATATAAGATTGGAAAACCCTAAGAATATAAATACGCACGTTATTCTATTCTCTGCCACTCAGAGAGTTCCAAAAGAGAGATAGTTAGGGATTACTGCAGAAGATCGTGGGTGACTTCAAGATCTCTGGAAAGAAGACCGGTGAGCGATTCTGAGCTTCAAGAGGTCAGTTTATTGATTTGTTTGATAATGTTTTTAGTTTGCCTCATATGGTTTCGATGAGAGTTGTTTCCGCTTTATACCCGCTCCCATCAATTGGTATCAGAGCCAAACGAAACTGTATGATGGTGGCTATTTTGTCATGTTTCAATCGTGTATCTATAATCTGTTTTGATTGTTTGATTGATACATGGTTACAAGAGCTTCAAGAGTTTTTGAAGGACATAAATATAAAATATATATATATATATATATATATATATATATATATATATATATATATATATATTGGGTTTTGTTTCGATGAACAGGAGAGGGGCAAGAAAAGACAAAAAAATAAAAATTTTATTTTTTTTTGTTTTGAAGATCAGTAGAGGGCAAAAAAAAAAAAAAAAAAAAAAAAAAGAGGTTGAAGGGATAAGGGGCGGCGGCTAGGGCTTCTTCGTGAAGAAGAAGCTGCTGCTTGCCAAAATTCCCATCTGATCCCTCAATTTTTTTAAATTTTAGATTTTGACCCCTGATCTTTAAGTTTTTTATTTTTTGACCCTGAATCTTTCTATTTATTATATTTTAACCCCTGGACTTTAATTTTTTTATATTTTGACCCAGAAAGTATCAGTTATTCCGTTTTAGCCCCCTGGAGTTATTTAAATTATAAAGTGATCCTGATTGTTTCTGGTTTTATTAAAATTGCCTAGACTATTTTCGGTTTTTGCAATTTTGGCCCAATAGTTTCTGTTTTATGCAAAATAGTCCAAACAAGTTCTAAAATTTGCGAAATGGCCCAGAATTTTTCTGTTTTTGCAAGATAAACCCAGAATGTTTTAATTTTTTTGCATAAATAGACTAGAACACTAAATTTTAACATTTTCAACCAAAAATGTTAATTTTATTTGCAAAATTGTCTTAAAAATATATTATTTTGCAATTTTGATTATAATTAATTTATTTTAATTATATGAATTAATTTGTGAGTGGTTTTTTATTACTTTCTAGTTGTAATTATTTGCATTTCTTCCCCATCGGAAGATGTCATGTTTTAATATAATTACTGAACTAGTCTAATTTGTCTGTATTGATTTAACTCTCCATCTGAGTAAATTAATTAGTGACATGAATCAGATGTAATATTTTCTCACACATTAATGTTAATTTAAGAGGCATGTTATCTCCCATCGAGTAGTATGTGCCGGTCTTATCTAATTATAATATGCAAAACATATGATTGGTTGAATTCTCCCATCGAGGTTGCTATTCATGAGTGTTGTGAATGTGTATTTTTTTTCTTTTGAATTGTGATATCAATGTTGTATATTTGCAATTTTGATTTATTCAATGTTTATTATTGATATGCTATTTTTGTTTAATGCATGATATAGAAATGACATCATTCAGTCCCCTTGCAAACATCTTAACCCAAAACAAACTTGAGGGTCCAAACTATGTTGACTGGAAGAGGAATTTGGACATTTTGCTTACTGCTGAGGAGTATAAGTTTGTGCTTACTGAAGTTTGTCCTGAAAAACCCGGTGAGGGTGCCTCTGAGGAGGTCACCAGAGCTTACCAGAAATGGGTTAAAGCTGATGAGATGGCGCGATGTTACATTTTGGCTTCTGTGTCAAATGTTTTGCAACATCAGCATCAGAAGATGGACACAGCTTTTGACATGCTCGAAAATCTCAAGGAGATGTTTGGAGATCAAACTAGTGCAACAAGGCAAAATGCACTGAGGGAGATTCTTACTTCCAAAATGGAGGAGGGAACTCCAGTTAGAACTCATGTCTTGAAGATGATGAGTCTTCTGAATGACATGGAGGTTCTTGGTGCTGAGGTTGACAATGCTACACAGGTAGAAATGATCTTGAACACTTTGCCAGCCAGTTTTCAGCAGTTTCGTTTGAACTATAACATGAATAAGATGGATTTCACTCTGTCTAAGTTGCTGAATGAGCTGGTGGCTGCTGAGACCATCATTAAGCAAGGAGCTGCACCTGTTGTGCTTAATGTTGAGCGAGGTTCTTCTTCTGCCCAGAACAAGGGTAAGAAGAAGAAAAATGTTCACAAGGCTAAGCCTAAAACAAGTGGTGCATCTACTAGTACAAGTGTTGCTGTGAAAAAGCCTAAGGGTAAGTGTTTTCACTGCAAGCAACCTGGGCACTGGAAGTCACAATGTCCAACATGGTTAGCCAAGAAGAAGCAAGGTATGTCTCTGTTTTATATGCTGATAGTTGAAACCTGTTTAGCGGTGTTGACTACACTCCAATGGTGTGTAGATTCTGGAGCCACTAATCATGTCTGCAATTCATTGCAGGGGTTTCAGGTAACTCGTCAGCTAAATAAAGGAGATGTAAGCATTTTTCTGGGAGATGGCACAGAAGTTGCAGTTTTAGCTATAGGAAATGTTTCTTTGAATTTTGAGAATAATAGAACATTGTTTTTGAAGGATGTTTTATATGTACCTTCAATTAGAAGGAATTTAATTTCAGTTTCTAGTTTGAGCAAGAATGGATATTCGGTTTGTTTTAGTGAATTTTATGATGATTCTGTCGTTATTAAATTTAGAAAACAAATGATATGTTCTGGCTCAATGATTGATGATCTTTTTATTCTCAAAGTTTCACCTGAACTGCAAATTCCTAATTCTGAAGTTAATAACTTTGATGTCATTGTTCCATTGAAAAGAAAACATCCTATTGAATTTAGTTATACCTATTTGTGGCATTTAAGGCTTGGTCATATTAATTTAGATAGGATTTCTAGGTTGGTCAAGGATGGACCATTGAGTTCATTGAAAGTGGAGGCACTACCAACCTGTGAATCTTGTTTAGAAGGTAAAATGACTAAGAGGCCTTTTCCTATAAAGGGTAATAGAACTAATGATGTACTTCAATTAATTCATTCTGATTTGTGTGGTCCAATGAGTGTCCAAGCTAGGGGTGGTTTGAGTATTTTGTGACTTTCACAGATGATTACTCAAGATATGGATACATTTACCTGTTGCGCCGTAAGTCTGAATGCTTTGAGAAATTCAAAGAATTCAAGGCAGAAACGGAGAAACGACATGGAAAATATATCAAGTCGTTACGGTCTGACCGTGGTGGCGAATACCTCTCTAGGGAATTCATTACTTATTTATCAGAACAAGGAATTACTTCACAGTTGTCTGCACCTGGTATGCCACAACAGAATGGTGTAGTAGAAAGAAGAAATAGGACGCTTATGGAAATGGTTAGATCAATGATGAGTTATTCAGATTTGCCCATTTCGTTTTGGGGGTATGCCATAGAAACAGCAGCATATATTCTGAATTTGGTTCCATCTAAGTCAGTACCTAAAACTCCTACAGAACTGTGGACTGGGCGAAAGCCAAGTCTAAGACATGTTCGGATGTGGGGTTGTCCAGCCTATGTGCTGAAAGGGAAAGCAGATAAGTTGGAATCAAAAACAGACTTATGCTTCTTTATTGGATATCCTAGAGGAACGAAAGGTGGTTTATTTTATAGTTCTCAAGCTAAAACGGTCATTGTTAGCACCAATGCACATTATCTTGAGGAAGACTATATTAAAAACCATATTCCCAAAAGTCAATTAGCCTTGTATGAATTGAGAGGAGAAAATATACCAACTAGAACCTTTCCAATAGAACAACAACCTAAACCATCAATGGTTGGAGCTGACATTCCATTGCCTAGTCGTAGTGGAAGAAATGTTAGTCGACCAGTAAATCAACATCAGCCTGAATATTCAGTACCTAACATTTCACTACCACCTGAAAGTAGTGGGAGTTATGTAGAAACTGAAGTGGCAGCTGTTGATCCAAATATACAGGAGCACAATGTTGGGGGTTCTAACATTTCATTGCCTCCTGGTGATGACAGACATGTTGAAGTTCCAGAACATGATCAAGATGTAGTCCCACCAGTCATGGACTTGCCGGCTTTACAGCCACAGCAAGATGAAGGTGTGATTGCAGAACCTGTAGTACTTCGTCGTAGTGGGAGAATTAGACGACCACTGGTTCGATATACACTTTTGGGAGAAGCTTTTGATAGAATCCCTGAAGAAGTGAATATTGAACCTGTCTGTTACGATGAAGCACTACAAGATAAAGATGCTGATAAGTGGCTTGTAGCTATGAAATCTGAGATGGAGTCCATGTACTCTAATCAAGTCTGGGAACTTGTAGAACCACCTGAAGGGGTTAAACCCATCGAATGCAAGTGGATCTATAAGAAAAAGCAGGGTATAGACGGTAAAGTGCAAACTTATAAGGCAAGGCTTGTTGCGAAAGGGTTTACTCAGAAAGAAGGGATCGATTATGAGGAAACTTTTTCGCCAGTAGCCATGCTAAAGTCTATTAGAACTCTTCTATCCATTGCAGCTCATTATGATTATGAAATTTGGCAAATGGATGTCAAGACAGCTTTCCTAAATGGAAGTCTTGATGAATGCATCTATATGAAGCAACCAGAAGGTTTCATAAACAATGGACAAGAAAATTTGCTTTGCAAATTGAATAGGTCCATTTATGGGCTTAAACAAGCATCTAGGTCATGGAATACTTGTTTTGACCAGGCGATTAAAAGTTTTGGCTTTGATCAGTGTCATGATGAGTCTTGTGTGTATAAGAAATGGAATGGTAGTAAGGTTGTTTTTCTAGTACTATATGTGGATGATATTCTGCTTATAGGGAATTGTGTAGGTATGTTGAATTCTGTCAAAGATTGGCTATCCCAACATTTTGATATGAAGGATTTGGGAGAGGCTGCTCACATTCTTGGGATTAAGCTTATGCGAGATCGTAAGAAAAGGATGATTGGCTTATCTCAAGCACTTTATATTGATACCATTCTTGCTCGTTTCAGCATGCAGGATTCCAAGAAGGGTTTTCTTCCCTTCAGACATGGAATCACTCTATCTAAGGACCAATGTCCTAAGACACCTGAGGAGATAGAGAACATGAAGGCAGTTCCATATGCTTCTGCAGTTGGAAGCCTTATGTATGCAATGTTGTGTACCAGACCTGATATCTGTTTTGCTGTTGGCATGGTTAGCAGATTTCAATCTAATCCTGGGCGAGAACACTGGACTGCAGTCAAGCATATAATCAAGTACTTGAAAAGGACTAGGGATTATATGTTAGTTTATCAATCTGACGATCTTGTACCCATTGGGTATACAGATTCGGATTTTCAGACTGATAAGGACTCTCAGAAGTCAACCTCTGGTAATGTTTTTGTCTTGGGAGGTGGAGCCATAAGTTGGAGGAGTATTAAGCAAACTTGTGTTGCTGACTCCACCATGGAAGCTGAATATGTGGCAGCTTCTGAAGCTGTATGGCTTAGGAACTTCCTTATGGATCTAGGCGTAGTTTCTTCAGTGCAATTGCCTATTACACTTTATTGTGATAATAGTGGGGGCAGTTGCAAACTCGAAGGAGCCACGGAGCCATAAAAGGGCAAAACACATTGAGAGGAAGTATCATTTGATACGAGACATAGTTCAAAAGGGAGATGTGGTAGTGACAAAGATTGCATCGGAAAACAACCTGGCAGATCCTTTTACAAAAAGCTTACCAGCAAAGACTTTTGACACTCTTGTAGAAGGAATGGGAGTTAAAGTTATAGATGCATGGTTATGAGTCTAAGTGGGAGATTGATAGAGATATACTATTAACCATGCATATGTAATAGTATAGCTATGAATGATTTTCTATTGACAATTATTTCTTTGTATTTCATTGGAAATTTGCATTAAATAAATGTTATTAGCATATGAACAATAATTGTGATTAGTACATTTTGTATGTATTTAATTGGACCAAGTAGAGAATGGATGTTTAGTACTGACTGTTAAACATATTCTCTAGGACATTAGAAATAATGTTTATTGTTCTTAATCTTGATTTATTTTAATATGAGCAAACATTGATTGTCTTTGTGCTTTGATTCATTAAAGGGTGAGTTTCATTATTGGAATAATATTCTCGGTGAATTGGGCAAAGATTTTTTATGTTTGTGAAATATTAATTAATGATAGAATCCATGTCTCGATTTAGAGATTGATGATGCACTTTAAGTAAGCTTATAAGGTTTCATTGTGTAAACCCTGCAGGTGGATTTTGAATCCGACACATGAAATAAGTTGAGCGACAATCTTAAAGTTATATTGTGATTTAAATAAATTGTCAGTAAGTTATTTAAATGACAGCATCTGTAATCTTAACGTGGGGAACATTATTTTATTATGTTGTGGAATTGTAAAATAAATAAGGAGTTCAGTCATGAGTTTTTAGTGGAATAATTCATGATTAATTATAATGAGAATATGTTGGTCTACATAGGTTCTTATTATAATTAGTAGCCTGATTTATTTTATTCCTGCGGTCCCTGTAGTGCCCTAATTATTTGGAAAGTTAAGGGTGTATTAAATAATAGATAAATTATTTAATTTTAAAATAATTGATAATTATTTTAATTAAATAATTTTTTATTTAATTTATTTTATATTAAAAAATATCTTCCTATCGAAGAGAGGTTTTTTAATATAAGATTGGAAAACCCTAAGAATATAAATACGTACGTTATTCTATTCTCTGCCACTCAGAGAGTTCCAAAAGAGAGATAGTTAGGGATTACTGCAGAAGATCGTGGGTGACTCCAAGATCTCTGGAAAGAAGACCGGTGAGCGATTCTGCGCTTCAAGAGGTCAGTTTATTGATTTGTTTGATAATGTTTTTAGTTTGCCTCATATGGTTTCGATGAGGGTTGTTTCCGCTTTATACCCGCTCCCATCAGGTTTAACTGAGCGATATGGGTGCCTAACACCTTTCTATATCATACTTAACTCCCAAAGCCTATCTCTGGTTTAAAATCGAGTTAATCGATTTCAAAGAATGACTAATTCAATAATTTTTCCTAATAAGGGTGGCGACTCCTAAATCTAAAACTATTACCAATTTAAGAGGTCTTTTTTACAAATCCCTTTTCAAAAGGATTGCCTTTTCTGAGTATTAATAAACAGGTTTAATACAAGAAAACTGCTTTATTAAATAAAATCAACCAAACCTGTTCCGAATCAGGTTTGGTTGATTTTATTTAATAAAGTAGTTTACTTTTACTAAACCTGTTTATTAATACTCCAATGAGGTGAGTCAACTGTATGAGGCGGCGCGCATCAAGCTGGCAATGGCGAGGCTCTCGAACGAGAATATATCTATAAGTATAAAAATAACAACACAGATAAAAGTATGCAATGTATATGCCATGCATGCATGATATGCAGTTACTAATGATTCATGAATGTATGCAGAGAGCTAGCATGGCACCTCCGACAGGTCAAGGCTGAGAATTTCAGCATGGCGAGTGAGCTGGTCGCGGGCTGGTCGTAGGCTAATAATCATTGAAGAGACCGAGGAATCTTATGACGGTTCGACTGAGACAGCTTAGTGTTCATCCGGAGGAGTTGCCCATGCCCACTGTTTTCTATTTATTCTGCTTTCTTTTGTATTTGGGACCTAGTTTATGTCACGACCCAATTCCATGGGCAGGACCGGCATTAGGGCCCAGGTAAGCTTAAGGCCCCGAGGCCCGTAGTAAGCCTGAAACACTAAAAATTTACTATCTCAATATAATTTTAAACATTCAGCCTATATTTATAGGAAAATAAACCTCAAGATTTTCTTATATCTTGGCCCAAATTTATCAGCTACAACATTCCACAGTTCGGGCCCAATTAACAATACATCACATTTTTAATATGGGCTCACATAATTATATCATCTATGTTAATACACGACTAATTGTATGCAAATTCTACAACTGCGGAGTCACAAACTATTTGTTATACATAGCTTTTTATACATAAATTTACATAGTAAAATAATTATGGAACTGGGAAAATTTTTTTCTAGCCCTGCGGCAAGGAACATAACTTAACCGAATTAAAGAGAAACTTACTTCCTGAAAAATTAAACAAGATATGAGAGTTTTCTAAGGAGTAAGAATTATTGCACAACACACACATTCACACAAATGTGTAAATATATCAATCTAGTCATCCGACTAGTTATATGCTCACGCAGTCAGTCACACAAATGGCATATCACCAGCACCCACAATCATTAACATCTTCATGTAGTCACATCACGTGGAAATTAGTCAGTGGCGTCACCGCAACCCCGATGAGCCGTCCTCCCACATGGCTCATCCACTCACATGTGCACCAGGGAGCCGATCCCCCATTCTGGCCAACCGGTCTAATCCTCACTTGACCAGCCCTCTCATTGTTTTTCCATTCTCTCTTTTCTTTTCCATACCAATAGGAGGCAACCCGGTGGTCTCCATCCAATCTAGATCATCATGCGCACACAACAGGAGGGCACCTTGTGGGCTGTAATCAAATCTAGATTTTCAGGTGCGCAACAACAAGCGGCCATCCTGTGGTTAACGATAACGGTAACAGTAGGTGCACACAAGGGCGCCGATCTCCCATTTACCCGGCTAACGGTAATGGATCCATATAACGGTAACGGTAATCATAATCAGGATCCATATAACAGTAACAGTCTCACAAACCCATGGTGACCCACTTCATCTCAATTTTACACAAACAAAGCACAGCAATATCACAACACAATTGTGAACCCCTCCCCAAATATCAGATGCAAATGCATGTGACTAAGGAAGAAATGCACGTGAGTGTGTGAGTCGCCACCTTGTTTAATTATTTCAGGGTAAACTAGGAAAAAACCCTAAGTGACTCCGATTTTAATTAACCTAGTTGCTAGATTAATTATCCCAATGTTTAAGGCACAGTCTACGAACCCGAGGTGGATCCCGAGACCATGTCATGCTGATAAATTATCCGATGAATGAATGCTTTACAAGGTGAATGATGGATTAATGAAATGTTTAAGTGATTTCGACTTGCCACCCGGGGTGAAATCCTGAACGTGCCTACGTACTTCCATTTGAATGGAAGATCAAAGTCAACGTAGTTCGATAGGCCTTTTTAAAAGGGCTTTGAATGGGTATGCTTCGTGCATGAGTGTGTGTATGCTTCGTGCATTTTTGTTTAGGCATTTTGCCAAAAGGATTGATTAATTCGATTAGGCGTTAATTGCCAAAAGTGTTGGTTTTAAGGCATTTTGCCAAAAATGGTTGTCGGGCGATTTGTCGCCAAAATTGATGTTTGGGCTTATGACTGCCAAAAACGGTGTTCGGGCTTATGATTGCCGAAAATTGAGGTTCGGGTTTTTTTTTACCGAAAATAATTTGGTCGGATGATTTATCGCCAAAATTATTAATTTTAAGGCTCTTGGCCAAAAAAAGAGTTCGTTTTATGGCATTTTGCCAAAATTGGTGATTTTGCGGCTTCGAGCCGAAAATGGTGGATTTTAAGCGATTTGTCGCTAAACGGTTGATTTTAAGGCATTTTGCCAAAAATGTCGATTTTAAGGCTTTGAGCCGAAAATGGTTGATTTTAAGCGATTTGTCGCAAATGATTGATTTTAAGGCATTTTGCCACAAAAGTCAAATTTTAAGGCTTTGAGCCGAAAATGGTTGATTTTAAGCGATTTATCGCAAAGACGGTTGATTTTAAGTCTTTGAGCCAAAATTGATTGATTTAATGTAGGCAATTCATTGCCGAAAAAACGTGATTGAACGAGGCCGTTAGCCACAATTATTGATTAATTGGACCTTTAGGCGAATTGTCCGAAATAAAGGCCATTATACCGTAGTTATTGATTAACTAGGCATTTTAGCCGATATTGTCGGATTTAAACTTTTAATACCACGATTATTAATTAACCGAGTATTTAAGTTTAATCGTATTTTAATTTAAGCAATTTATGTGCTAAATTAATGATGTGAATGCGTTTATGCGGTAATTTAATTCAGAATCGGAGTAGAAGAAGAAATATGCATGAAGTGCTAAAATTAAATAGGCAAAGTTTTGTTAATACCTGATTTAATTGTCGACCGTTTGAACAGAAGGAGAAGAAATTCATTTGAAATTCATTTTTTAGCAATGGAGAAAAGGATTCTCAATCGTGCAAATAAATCAACAAATTTAAATGTTTTAATTAAATCTTATCATTAAGTCCAAATTTTCCTTATCAAGTATTCTTAAGGAAAGAACACTTGATTCGTGCTAGGATACCCTGCAAAACAAAGCATTGTAAAATAATACCCTAAAGAAGGGCAGTTTTAGTCCATGCAGCAATTGTAGTCCACTTTATGCAAAATGATTACATAAAATCCCCAGTGAAGTCGCCAAACTGTGAACCCCTCCCCAAATATCAGATGCAAATGCATGTGACTAAGGAAGAAATGCACGTGAGTGTGTGAGTCGCCACCTTGTTTAATTATTTCAGGGTAAACTAGGAAAAAACCCTAAGTGACTCCGATTTTAATTAACCTAGTTGCTAGATTAATTATCCCAATGTTTAAGGCACAGTCTACGAACCCGAGGTGGATCCCGAGACCATGTCATGCTGATAAATTAACCGATGAATGAATGCTTTACAAGGTGAATGATGGATTAATGAAATGTTTAAGTGATTTCGACTTGCCACCCGGGGTGAAATCCCGAACGTGCCTACGTACTTCCGTTTGAATGGAAGATCAAAGTCAACGTAGTTCGATAGGCCTTTTTAAAAGGGCTTTGAATGGGTATGCTTCGTGCATGAGTGTGTGTATGCTTCGTGCATTTTTGTTTAGGCATTTTGCCAAAAGGATCGATTAATTCGATTAGGCGTTAATTGCCAAAAGTGTTGGTTTTAAGGCATTTTGCCAAAAATGGTTGTCGGGCGATTTGTCGCCAAAATTGATGTTTGGGCTTATGACTGCCAAAAACGGTGTTCGGGCTTATGATTGCCGAAAATTGAGGTTCGGGTTTTTTTTTACCGAAAATAATTTGGTCGGATGATTTATCGCCAAAATTATTAATTTTAAGGCTCTTGGCCAAAAAAAGAGTTCGTTTTATGGCATTTTGCCAAAATTGGTGATTTTGCGGCTTCGAGCCGAAAATGGTGGATTTTAAGCGATTTGTCGCTAAACGGTTGATTTTAAGGCATTTTGCCAAAAATGTCGATTTTAAGGCTTTGAGCCGAAAATGGTTGATTTTAAGCGATTTGTCGCAAAATGATTGATTTTAAGGCATTTTGCAAAAAATGTCGAATTTTAAGGCTTTGAGCCGAAAATGGTTGATTTTAAGCGATTTATCGCAAAGACGGTTGATTTTAAGTCTTTGAGCCAAAATTGATTGATTTAATGTAGGCAATTCATTGCCGAAAAAACGTGATTGAACGAGGCCGTTAGCCACAATTATTGATTAATTGGACCTTTAGGCGAATTGTCCGAAATAAAGGCCATTATACCGTAGTTATTGATTAACTAGGCATTTTAGCCGATATTGTCGGATTTAAACTTTTAATACCACGATTATTAATTAACCGAGTATTTAAGTTTAATCGTATTTTAATTTAAGCAATTTATGTGCTAAATTAATGATGTGAATGCGTTTATGCGGTAATTTAATTCAGAATCGGAGTAGAAGAAGAAATATGCATGAAGTGCTAAAATTAAATAGGCAAAGTTTCGTTAATACCTGATTTAATTGTCGACCGCTTCTTAGCTCCAGATTTAGCTCCTCGCTTAGGAAATGTTAATTAGTTCGAATTTGTTTAATTTTTAGTGGCCAAATAACACAACATAAACATAAAAAATTGAATTAAAAATGCATAAAAGCGGTAAAAGAATCGCAAAAGCGTGAGGGAGAAGGAGTGTCCGTCAACACAGACTGAGCAAGCCAAAAATGTGAGGTAAGTGGCCTATTTATAGGCCAAAAATGGGCCTAGGGCGGCAGGTGCCGCCCTCGCCGGCGGCAGGTGCCGCCCTGGCCGGCGGCCGGAGCCGCCGTGGCCGGTGGCCGGCGACGCCCTCGGGTTTTTTCATTCCGGAGGCATTTTCGGGAGTTCCGGACCTCAGAAAAATATTCCGGGACCTGTTCCGCGATCCTCGCAACATTCCGGACGTTTTAAGTACCATATTGGCATACTTTCGGTGAACTTCCAAAATGGCCTTCGGTCCGGTCGGACTGTTTGCAGTCCGAGATAATTGGCTCTTTGAGCCTCAAAATTTGAGTATTCACAATTGCCCCCCACCGGCGACGGTAAAAATGATTTACGGGAGTCGGTGGTTGTCTGAAACGCAAATTTTGGAGGCGAAAATCGGACGCGTCTAAAAGACCCACGCCTTAGCCATTTGCTTATAAATAGCTTGAAATTCTCATTTTCATTCATTCTCAACTCTTTAGATCAAGGAACTTCCTTCAAGTTCTCTCAACCTTCAAAGTTTCAAACCATCTCTTTATGGCTTCTCTGAATTTTAGTGATGACGATTTTCCGGGATCTGTAGAGATTTCTTTTGAAGAAGTCAATCTTACGTTGGACGCTGATACTCACGCCTCCGTAACCGGCATCTTTGCCCAGGTAAGTCCCTCTTCGCTCCTATTTACTTGCAATTGCATTATTATCATTACCTTTTCGGGCCTTAGACCGCACTAGGAAATTTTTGGGCCTCTGTGGCTGAATTATGGTTCTTTGGGCCTCCATGGCCGGGCCGTGAGTTTTCGGGCCTCCGTGGCCTGATTGTAATTCTTGTAGGCCTCTGTGGCCGAGAAGTGATTTTTGGGTCTCCGTGACCGGGTTTGTGATTTTTTTTTGGGCCTCCGTGGCCGGGATGTGAATTTTGCAGGCCTTTGTGGCTGAAAAGTGAATTTTGGGCCTCCATGGCCGGACTGTGATTTTTGTAGGCCTTTGTGGCCGAAAAGCGAGTTTTCATTACCGCTTTATTAGTATGCGTGCTAAGGTGAAACTAAGACATTATCCTTAGTAAATAACCGAGGAATAACTCTTAGATTGCTTTACCTTTTCAGGACCCCTATGTCAAAGTGGACGTAGGCGAGACCTCTATGTCCGAAATCCCGTTCGAGGTACTTGATCCGAGCCATCCAATTGGGGCGATTATCAGTCCGTCCTATTTAGGCTACCTGCGGCATCGGGATATGGGCCGAAGCTGTTACAAGGAGTTACTGCGTGCTTTGGCCGAGAGATGGTGGGACACCACTAACACTTTTCATTTTTCTTGGGGCGAGTTGACAATGACTCCGGTAGATTTTTCAGTGATATCTGGGATTCCGTTTGGCACTCGACCGATCGAATTATACGACGACTGGAGGACAGAGATTTCCCCGGACCGGATGGTGGAGTTGATCGGGATTGACTTACCTCGGGTTGCCGGGCCAAACTCCGCCACCCCGGCTTTGAGCGTCTCCAGATGCTAGTTATATCTCCAGGCTCCTAATACTTATGCCAGATACAGGCGGGGAGAGTTGACGGTTACTCAGACAGCCAGGTTCACCTTGTTACTGTTGCTTGCTTCGACTTTCTGGTCCAACAGGAAGGAGAAGTTTAATCCTTCTATCTTGAAGAGTTTAGAAAACCTGGCCCACCTTAAAGAGTACGACTGGGCCGGCGCTATCCTGAGTCGCATGTATGATGACATGTGTGATCTGAGTCGAAGCCACTGTAAACTCAGCGGGACTTACTACTTCTGGGAGGTAAGGACGTTCTTCCTTTTTTTTTTTTTCTTCTTTTTTTTTTATTTGGCTTTTGCTTCTTCCTTTTTGCAGACTTGGGCGTATGAATATTTTCCTTTCACTCGCCCAGAGCTGGTTAATGCTGATCTAGGACTGGGGCTGGTACCTTTGGCCTGGAGATGGTACCGGTCAAACCTTCATACCGTTCAGCACAAGAAGTCATTAAAGGATCTGAGAGCCTTTTTTGATACCTGTTGTCTGGAGCAGGTATGTGCGTAATGATTCTCGAATATGTTGAATAAAAAAAAAAAGGATTCATTAACATATTTGTGTTTTCTTACAGGTGGAGACAAGGGCAATGATGACCCGCCTGCAGAGCTGGATTCAAATTGACCCCCAATTCCAGCGATCGGATGCCTTGTCCCAGCGGAGAGTGGTCTTGTCGCATCCCATCCTGAGACGATATTACTTAGGTGAGAGAGTAAACGTTCAAATAAGAGGTTGCCGCTCTATTCCTTATTCCCCTCCCGAAGACATGCGAGCGGGGAAGCATATGATGCTGACCGATGTTCATACTGAGGGTATTCCGTATGTGGAGTTCACCCTGGAGGGAGATTATGATGAGTTTTGTAGAACTTTCCTGATGCAACCCATCGGATCCCGGCTTGATAGCTTTCAGAGATTGGTGCCTTCTCAGCCACTCGGCACCCGCTCTTCTCGGGCTTCGGGTCCCTCGACTAGGACTCCAAGGAGGAAGCCTATGACCGATCCGACCTTTTCTGCTCCGGTTGAGGGTCCCTCACAGGCCGGCCCTAGCCGATCGGCCGATCCTAGCCGATCGACCGGTCCTTCCAGAGCTCCCCGGGCTATTTTGGAGACTACCAGGCAGCTTCACCCAGACCTGGCCAATCTACGTCTTCCCTACAGTATTCCTTACTATGTTCCTGATGGTCCTCCTTTTTTTCGAGAGGTTTCCCTAGAGAATATAGATCACGCGACTCTTCCTTCTGAGGCCATTAATGAGGTAAAACCTTACATATCTCTCACAAAAAGGATTCGTAAGAGATTTGATGTTACTTACATTTTTCTTTTGTATGGTTTTCAGGTTCCTGACGGATTGGTCAATCAGATGATGGAATTGGTTCTCGGGATGCAGCAAGAACTGACTACGGCCTAGACTCAGATGGCCTATGATGATCAGAGGAGTAGGAGGCCCCGTCGCTGAAGCCATGGTTGCTGGATTTTCTCTTTTTTTTTTTTTGATTACTGTACTAAACTTTCACCGTAGTTCTGTGCCGAATTCTGACTGTTCTTATGTACTGAATGTCGTTTGTACCTGCAATGTAGTTAGTACTAAAAATATGTATGCATGTTTGAAATGAAAATGGGGTTTTATCGTGCTTTACTGCTTGATTGTTCCTTCATTTACCCCCCCTCTCTTTTTTTTGTGTGTGGCCCCCACCGTCGGCGGCTGCTGCCGCCCTCATTCGGTGGCAATTCGGCGGCTGCTGCCGCCATCATTCGGCGCATTTGCCTATAAAAACCAATTTTTGTTTAATTTTTTTACTCATCCTTCTTTTCTCTCTTCCTCTTCTCAATTTCAAAGAATGAATCCCTTCTTTACTCACAGCATGCACAGCTGGGTTAAGAGCCTCTCCAAAGTCGAAAAGATCAACCTGGGGAGGTACGGTCTCTCTCCTATCGTTACCCTCAGGGGGGTGGTAATCGATTGGAACTTTTTATGGGCCTGTATCAGACTTTGTGACCCCGAGGCCCATGTTTTTCGGTTTGGAGCCATGATGGAGGAGATGTGTCCTCTTTTCGAGGAGTTCTGTGCTATCATAGGGTGCGACCCCAATGCCCCTTTGGTCAGGCATGAAGTCAAGATCGGGTATGTTCGGTCGTTTGAAAGTCTGTTTCAGTTCAGCCGACCTCAGGCTAGGGCCATGATTGTTGGAGATCAGAAAGCAGTTCTACTTCCCCTGATTGATGAGTTCTCGGGGGTCTGTTCAGATGACCCAGACCGGATGAGGTTAAGAATGCGGGCCTTGGTTTTTTGCTTATTGGCTGGCTTCTTGTTCAACAAGGATCCAGGCTTTGGGGATTTACGACTTTGTCCCATGGTTCGGCAAATGGAAGACATGGGTTGCATTGGTGGCGTTGTGCTGGCGGAAACTATCAGGAGCCTTGACAGAGCCGCTTTAGGCTTCGAGGATTGGACGGTTTCTCCTATTATTCTCCAGGTATTTTCCTTCTTTCTATTTTTCATGTCCCTATTTTTCTTCTTTTGGTCTGCCCCTTTGTAACAGAAAGGATCCATTACTCAGGTTTGGTTAAAGGATCACCTCCAAGTGGTTGCTGTTCCTACTTTACTGCCTTATAACCCTGTCCAATATCGCATGCGGAGGATCTTGATCGCACATCCATCCACTGATGCATGGACCTCATGGCTAATTGAGTTGGGTCCAAATGAAGTGCTGTGGTTCGTACCCTGGTATGGCATTACCCGCTTTATCTAGGTTAGCTCTCGCCATACTCAGGTTTACCTTTTAGGACTTACCCATTGTACCTGGTACTATGCTTCGCGTGCGATGAGGCAAATGGGAATAGATCAGACTGTACCGATCATGGATGATTCTTTATCTGATTCCACCATCACTCCGGGAGTTACCCGTGCTGTCCTTAGAGCTTGGGTTAGAGATCATCAGATGGTTAGGCCTTTACCTAATCCTGCTGGTGTTCAGACTTCTCCTGAGTATCGGGCCTGGTTCATGAACGTTGTCTGGCCGATTGAAAAGCTAAGGAGGAACGCACTGCTGAGTGCACTCGAGGGTTGGACTCAGGCTGACGCTGGTGATGGGGTTAGGACTGAAGAGGAGATCATGTTGGCTCCTCGGACACATGAGGCTGGAGAGAGTTCAGCAGCTAGGGACGACTCGGAGGACGTTGCCCCACGGAGGCGACGGGTCACTTAGGCTTTAATAGGCTTTTATTATTTTGGTTTTGGATGTATGCTCTTTTTTTTTTCTTCTTTTTTTTTTATTTTGACTGTTTATTTGGGACTTTGACTCTGGATTTTGGATTTTGGTTCTTTGGCTTTTACTTGTACTGTTTGGCTTTATTGCTTTTTAATTGGAGTGTCATTTGACTTTTAAGCTTTCCAAGCTCTTTCCAACTTTATTCATTCAAGCTCTAATTTTTTGCCTAAGCCGCCCTTTCGGGTTTTCAACTTAGCGAGCTACCCATTTTTGCCTAAGCCGCCCTTTCCGGGTTTTCGACTTAGCGGGCCCCGACTTTTGCCTAAGCCGCCCTTTCAGGTTTTCGACTTAGCGGGTTTTTCTTTTCTTGCCTGAAGCCGCCCTTTCGGGTTTTCAACTCCAGCTTTGATTTTTTTCTTTTCTTTTTTTTTTATTTGGCAAAGAAGAATGACATGATTTTTTTATTAATGCTTAGACCGTGCCCAATGAGGGCTGCCTACATATCTCCGATATGTATTTTTTTTTTTTCGAAGAGAATCAGGTCTAATGTAGTTCGTTTTACATTATGCAATGTTTATTACACAAAGTATCTTTTTAACTGATCTAAATTACATGGATTTGCAAATTCTAAACCATCCAAATCAGTCAAAATGACGGCTCCGCCGGACAATACTTTCTTCAACACATAGGGGCTAGCCCAATGAGGACGAAACTTCCCACGTGGATCTTGAATTGGTTGCCTAATTTCCTTCAGAACCAAACAGCCTTCTTCCAGCTTTCGGTCTTTGACCTTTTTGTTAAAATGCCGCGCCATTCTCCTTTGGTAGACTCGAGTTTGGTGGATTGCTTGCAACCGCTTTTCATCCATACCCAAAAGTTGCAAATGATAATTCTTCACCCAATCTGCTTCGCTGATCTGACTTTCTTGGATAACCCTTGCCGACTGAGTTTCCAGCTCAATAGGCAATATCGCTTCCATACCGTATACCAACGAATACGGAGTTGCTCCGGTGGGTGTTCTAATCAAAGTCCTATATCCCCATAAGGCATTCGGTAACTGTTCGTGCCAAGCTTTGTGCTTTTTAGCCGTTTTCTGCAGAATGACTTTTATAGCCTTATTTGCAGCTTCTACAGCTCCATTTTTTTGTGGGCGATAGGGCGAGGACTTATGATGTTGAATTCTCATTTCTTTCAACAAATTAGAAAATTCGCTCTGAAAGTGAGACCCATTATCTGTGATTATCTCGAAAGGCGTTCCGTACCGACAAAGGATGTTAGTACGAACAAACTGTGCTGCCTTCTTGGCATTTAAAACCGAATAAGAGGCTGCTTCGATCCATTTAGTGAAATAATCTACAACAACCAGGATGAATTGATGACCGTTAGAGGCCTTCGGGTGGATTTTTCCGATCACATCTATGCCCCAAGTTGCGAAAGGCCATGGTGAAGTGATAGGATTCAAATTGACTGGAGGCTGCTTTTGCAGCTTGGCGAAAATTTGACATTCGTGGCACTTCTGCGCATGCCTCATGCAATCTGCATTCATGGTTGGCCAGTAATAACCCAGGTTCACAATTTTTCGAGCCAAGGCTATCCCGTGCATGTGTGGACCAGATTCCCCATTATGTAAGGAATCCATGATGGTTTGAGCTTCTCCCTCATCAACGCACCTTAGGTGCAGGCTATTCCAACTTCTCTTGTACAGAACTCCCCCAGTAAGGAAATATCCGGATACTAACTGTCTCAATGTCCGTTAATCAGTCTTAGTGGATCCCTCCGGGTAGGCTTCATTCTGAAGGTAATTCTGTATATCCCAATACCAAGGCTTGTCGTCGACCAAATTCATGATATGTGCTGGCTGTTTCTGTAGCCGCACTGTTAGAGGTCGGATGACTCGGTCTCCTTCTACATTGACCATGGAGGCCAAAGTAGCCAGAGCATCTGCGAACTGATTTTTGGCTCGCGGCAAGTAGTGGAAGGATAAATCCTCAAATTGCTGAGCCAATTCGTCCAAGCGTTGTAGGTAAGGAACCAAACGCTCTTCTTTGATTTTCCATTTCCTTAAAGCTTGGGAGACTATTAAGTTAGAATCTCCGAAAACCTTGAGGATCTTTATCTCTTTTTCCAGGGCTGCTTCTAACCCCTTTATGCAAGCTTCATACTCGGCTTCATTATTGGTGCAGTCAAAATCTAATTTGACTGCGATTGGGACGTATTCGCCACAAGGAGTTTTGAATACGACTCCAACCCCGTTTCCATGGTAGTTTGAAGCTCCATCGAAGTACATTTCCTAGACTTCACTTTCTAGGCTCAACAAGTCTTCATCAGGAAATTCTACCTCCGGCATTTGGTCTTCGACTGGTAATTCTGCTAATTGATCGGCTAGGGCTCCGCCTTTCACCGCCTTCCGTTGCACAAACTTTAAATCATAAGCCGCGAGTACTGACACCCACTTAGCCATCTTACAATCAAGAACCGGCCTCTCCATAAGGAATTTCAAGGGGTTCGATTCAGAAACAACGTTTGTGGTGTAAGATGAGAGGTAATGCTGCAGCTTTGTACAGGCCCATACTAGAGCCAGACACAATTTCTCTATCTTATTGTATTTTAACTCATATTCTAGCATCCTTTTGCTGAGGTAATACACGACATTTTCTACCTTTATATCTTCTGCTTGTTGAGCTAGCATTGCACCCATCGCTTCTTCTGTTACTGATAGGTACAACAGCAAAGGCTTTCCTAGCCTTGGTGGCTGTAAAACTGGCGGGGATAACAGATATTGCTTGACTTGGTCGAAAGCTTTCTGACAATCCTCATTCCATTTGACGGCCACTCCTTTTCTGAGCAATTTGAAAATCGAACCACAAGTATCGGCCAATTGATTGATGAATCAGCTGATGTATTGCAGCCTTCCTAGGAAGCCTCGGACTTCTTTTTCCGTCCTCGGTGCCGGCATCTCCACAATGGCTTTGGCTTTTGAAGGGTCAATTTCTATGCCCTTTTGGCTGACCATATGCCCCAGAAATACTCTGGATGTAGCTCCAAACAGACATTTTGCCGGGTTGAGCTTTAAGATGTACTTTCGAAGTCTAAGGAAGAACTTCTCAAGTGCTGTTGCATGCTCTTCAGCTATTTTTGACTTAATGACCATATCGTCGACATACACTTCTACTTCTTTGTGAATCATGTCATGGAAGATGGTCGTTGCCATTCTTTGATAGGTTGCCCCGGCATTTTTGAGACCAAAAGGCATGACCCTGTAACAGTAGGTTCCCCATTCTGTGATGAATGCCGTCTTCTCTTTGTCTGGCAAATGCATCATTATCTGGTTGTATCCAACAGCAAGATCAGTCAAGGAGACCATCTCATGTCCCGCCATTCGGTCCACCAACAAATCAATATGTGGCAGGGGGAAGTCATCTTTTGGACATGCTTTATTCAAATCCCGATAGTCTACACACATTCTGACTTTGCCATCTTTCTTCGGCACTGGCACAATGTTTGCTAACCATGTCGGGTAGGCAATGGGTTCTATGAACTTGTTTTCTAGTTGCTTGGCAACTTCCTCCTTGATTTTCAAGGACCATTCTGTCTTCAGCCTCCTTAGCTTCTGCTTCACTGGCTTAACCTCGGGATAAACTGGAATCTTGTGTACCACTATTGCTGGGTCAATTCCCGTGATGTCACTTGCCTTCCACATGAAGCAATCGGCAAACTTCTTTAAGCATTCACTGATCTGTTCCCTGTTCACACAATCAGATGCAATGTATGTATGTTCGTTTTCTTCTTTGCCAATTATTATTTTTTCTTTTTCATTTTTCGTTTCATTTATTTGATTATTTTTGCTTGGAAATGCTTGGAAAGATAGACACGCGGGGTAATCAATAACTTGCAAGCCTTTATTGATTATGACGGAATCGTCTTCAAAGGTTACATCAAATTTGAAATCTCGATTTTCAGAATCCGACACAAACAACTCAGAACTGGGACTGGACTCTGACTTGGTTTCCGACTCGGGGTCAGGTTCAAACTCAGTACAGGACTTAATTACAGACTCCGACTCTAGGTTTGACTCGGGAAGGGGACTATCAGCAGCGTGTTCCTCCTCGGCATACCAGTTGGTAAGAGGCCCTTCACTTAGCTTGATTAAACTCAGCAGGTCTTGATTTTCTTCATTTCCTGTAATGACTGCAACCTCACCAAAGAGACTCGGCAGCATTAAGTCTTCTATCTCCAGCTCAGCTATTGCCTCAGACTTGTCACCCCAGACATCAGCAAATATCTCTAATCCAGGTAGCACTTTCTTGGCGGCTGGGCAGTAAAATGGCTCTTGGAAACCATGATAAGGAACCGTCTCTCCGGATTTGCGGAAGTGACTATTCAAAGTTGAAAAGCGTGATGGCATCTGCATTGTTCGGCCTCTGTTCCTTGATCCCCTAGTCAGGTCTTCCTCAGTGGGCTCATATCCCAGCCCAAAAGTTCCTTTATTTACTGGGCATTCCCAGGCTTGCAGTGCAGGGTATGTTGTTCCGGACCTCGCCATAGCCATTCCCGGCAGGTAAGACATCTTCAGCATTAAAGGCACTATGCAATTTATTTGTATTGTCCCAAAATCAAAGAGAATTCGGGAGTTTATAGTCTTTCCTTCTATAAATTGCACAGTATCATACTGAAATCCCGAGAGGGGAAAGTAGGCGCTTTCGGGGTTGACCTCAAAGAGAGGCTGGCCCTTTGGCTTTTTAAGTTGGCTGTAATCATCTCCTTGAACTGTTATGATTTTGCCCTCATAAGGGAATTTGACTTTTTGGTGTAAGGAGGAGGGTACTGCTTTGGTACGGTGTATCCATGGCCGTCCCAAAAGCAGGTTGAAACTGGTGGGCATGTCAATCACCTGGAATGGTACCTCCATTACAGCTGGCCCGATTGCCAATTTTAGCATAGCAACCCCCAACACTTCCCTTCGGGTGCTGTCATATGCTTTCACTATTTGGTCAGATGGCATGAAATCTGTTTCTTCCAAACCTAGACAGCTGGCTACTCTTAATGGACAGACATTTAATGCTGACCCATTATCTATGAGAACCATGGGCACCGTTTTGTCTCTAGTCTGAATCGTGATATAGAGGGCATCATTATGACCATCTCCTCCATTGGGTAAGTCATCATCCGAAAACCCGATGTTTTGAGTTTTCGAGGATTGGGTGAGAATGGATACCAACACTTCGGGACTAATCTCCACTGATGCTTGAAGCTGACTCAAAGCCTTGCAAAGAGCTTGGCGATGAGGAAAAGATGATGCTAGAAGTTCCCAAATCGATACCCTAGCTTGTGTCTTCTTTAGCTGCGAAAGTACTGGGTCTTCTTTTAGCTCGTCTGCCCTCTGATAGGGCTTATTTTGGACTTCATCCAAGACCAGTGGTTCATACTGTCTTCCACTTCTGGTTATAGCATCGAGTTCCTCGGCAAAGTCATTTAGATCTAGGACACAAATTTCGTTCCTTTCAAGGAATAGATCGAAAGGATCGATCAATTCCTGGTCATGAAAGATAGCATTTACCCCGTGATTTGGCAAGGGGTTAGTGCTAATGTTTGGATTCCTTCTTGGAATAATAGAACCATTGTCCACTAGATCTTGAATGCGATTCTTAAGCGTCCAACACGCTTCAGTCTGATGTCCATTACTCTGATGGTATTCGCAATATTCATTGGCTCTATAGTTTCTTGGTAATGGATTTGGTGGTGGCCTTGCTTCCAAAGGCATGATATAGTTTGCTTTGACAGCTTCTCGGAATACCAAAAGGATTGGCATGCCGAGATCAGTATACGTTCTTCTTGATTGACTACCGTTTCTCGTGTTTCCCATGTTTCCCACACGTAAAGGGTTCGTGGGGGTGATGCTTGCCACTTCGTGGACTTTTCCGGGTTGATTGGGCTTTTTGTATTTTGAGGTCCCCGATTCCTCTTTCAACTGCCCCATTTGAAGTAAATCTTCTACCTTCGTGGCAGTGGCAATGAGCGACTGAAACGTCGGTAGGTATTGGGTTTGTAGTTGCTGTTGGTAGACAGGTTGTAGGTTCTTGATTATTATGTCCACCTGTTCTTGCTCAGAAGGCCGGTTGATCATTTGAGCGGCCTTGGCCCTCCACCTCGTAAGGAACGAGGAAAAGGGTTCATTGTTCTTTTGCTTGGTGGTTTCTAGTTCTCGTCGAGTGACGTCCACCTCCATCTTATAGTGATACTGCGAGTTAAATGCATTACAGATGTCTTCCCAAGTCTTCATCTTAGATCGGTCCAAACTAACGAACCATCTTAGAGCAGCACCGGTGAGTGATTGTTGGAACAATTGAGCAAGGAGCTCACTGCTTAATCCAAACGGGTTAAGGGCGCCCACATACATTTTTAAGTGAGTTTTAGGACAAGTAGTTCCATCAAACTTATCCATGTTGGGCATTTTGAATTTTGTAGGCAGTCTTGCTTCGGGAAACAAGGACAAGGAGTCCATGTCCACCACTTCCTTGTGTGTTTTAAGAGCAGTAACAGACCTTTCCAACAACTCCAGTTTTTCTCTCATTTTCCGAGCTTCCATCTCAGAAGCAGTTCTAGAGGGCGTGTCATCCAAGTTAAGGGTAGGGTTTGAGGATGCAGATGCAGCACCAGGTCCTTGATTGGAGGTAACATGATCATTTCCCCCGACTGGAGTCCCATTTCCATTACCACCGCCTAGTTCAGCTAACAGGGGAGTTCTCTGGGCAGCCAATGCCTCATGCATTCTAGCTTCCATTCTAGCCTCCATTTGTTCCATGAGGGCTTTGATGTCACTAAGTGATGCCATTGGCCTAGTTGAAGTTGGTGAATTTGGTGAATTTGGCGATAGCACAGTAGGTGTGGCTGGCACTGATGTTGGCACTTGAACAGTAGGTACCTGATAGGATGAGGGTAACCGGGTTAGGGTACAGTGTTGTGTATCAGGGTAACTAATAAGAGATAGATCGTCTCTTTGTCCAACTGTGCATGACTGAAAGAAAAGAATGTCCCTTTTGTGTTTATTTAGTGTTTATGATATGTCGTGAATGCGCACAACAACATGTCATAATCGGTTTTAAATGAGATGATTCGCATCATTGGGTGCATACGGTCCTAAAGGATAGGTTCTATAGGCTATGACACAAATAGAGAATCGGCTTATTAAGGGACCCTTGAACCTTGAGCATGAATATACCTAACCACATGTGAAACAAAGAGTTTCGCGAGGGTCCAACGGTACGCATACTCATGGGCCACCTCCAAAAGGATTAGAGATGGTTTGCGGTAACAGGGAGGATGCTTTGGCTGTCCGTCGGCATAATCAAAGAGACCTGCCGATCAGCGCTACTTGCTATCCAGACTCAGAAGTTTGAACAGAAGGAGAAGAAATTCATTTGAAATTCATTTTTTATGCAATGGAGAAAAGGATTCTCAATCGTGCAAATAAATCAACAAATTTAAATGTTTTAATTAAATCTTATCATTAAGTCCAAATTTTCCTTATCAAGTATTCTTAAGGAAAGAACACTTGATTCGTGCTAGGATACCCTGCAAAACAAAGCATTGTAAAATAATACCCTAAAGAAGGGCAGTTTTAGTCCATGCAGCAATTGTAGTCCACTTTATGCAAAATGATTACATAAAATCCCCAGTGAAGTCGCCAAACTGTGAACCCCTCCCCAAATATCAGATGCAAATGCATGTGACTAAGGAAGAAATGCACGTGAGTGTGTGAGTCGCCACCTTATTTAATTATTTCAGGGTAAACTAGGAAAAAACCCTAAGTGACTCCGATTTTAATTAACCTAGTTGCTAGATTAATTATCCCAATGTTTAAGGCACAGTCTACGAACCCGAGGTGGATCCCGAGACCATGTCATGCTGATAAATTAACCGATGAATGAATGCTTTACAAGGTGAATGATGGATTAATGAAATGTTTAAGTGATTTCGACTTGCCACCCGGGGTGAAATCCCGAACGTGCCTACGTACTTCCGTTTGAATGGAAGATCAAAGTCAACGTAGTTCGATAGGCCTTTTTAAAAGGGCTTTGAATGGGTATGCTTCGTGCATGAGTGTGTGTATGCTTCGTGCATTTTTGTTTAGGCATTTTGCCAAAAGGATCGATTAATTCGATTAGGCGTTAATTGCCAAAAGTGTTGGTTTTAAGGCATTTTGCCAAAAATGGTTGTCGGGCGATTTGTCGCCAAAATTGATGTTTGGGCTTATGACTGCCAAAAACGGTGTTCGGGCTTATGATTGCCGAAAATTGAGGTTCGGGTTTATTTTTATCGAAAATAATTTGGTCGGATGATTTATCGCCAAAATTATTAATTTTAAGGCTCTTGGCCAAAAAAAGAGTTCGTTTTATGGCATTTTGCCAAAATTGGTGATTTTGCTGCTTCGAGCCGAAAATGGTGGATTTTAAGCGATTTGTCGCTAAACGGTTGATTTTAAGGCATTTTGCCAAAAATGTCGATTTTAAGGCTTTGAGCCGAAAATGGTTGATTTTAAGCGATTTGTCGCAAAGACGGTTGATTTTAAGTCTTTGAGCCAAAATTGATTGATTTAATGTAGGCAATTCATTGCCGAAAAAACGTGATTGAACGAGGCCGTTAGCCACAATTATTGATTAATTGGACCTTTAGGCGAATTGTCCGAAATAAAGGCCATTATACCGTAGTTATTGATTAACTAGGCATTTTAGCCGATATTGTCGGATTTAAACTTTTAATACCACGATTATTAATTAACCGAGTATTTAAGTTTAATCGTATTTTAATTTAAGCAATTTATGTGCTAAATTAATGATGTGAATGCGTTTATGCGGTAATTTAATTCAGAATCGGAGTAGAAGAAGAAATATGCATGAAGTGCTAAAATTAAATAGGCAAAGTTTCGTTAATACCTGATTTAATTGTCGACCGCTTCTTAGCTCCAGATTTAGCTCCTCGCTTAGGAAATGTTAATTAGTTCGAATTTGTTTAATTTTTAGTGGCCAAATAACACAACATAAACATAAAAAATTGAATTAAAAATGCATAAAAGCGGTAAAAGAATCGCAAAAGCGTGAGGGAGAAGGAGTGTCCGTCAACACAGACTGAGCAAGCCAAAAATGTGAGGTAAGTGGCCTATTTATAGGCCAAAAATGGGCCTAGGGCGGCAGGTGCCGCCGGTGAACTTCCAAAATGGCCTTCGGTCCGGTCGGACTGTTTGCAGTCCGAGATAATTGGCTCTTTGAGCCTCAAAATTTGAGTATTCACAACAATTAATCAAGTATTGCAATTAAATGCAAGCGTATTAATCAATTAAACATCGTAATGCAATGCACAATTAGACATCCAAAATCAAATGCAAATAAATAAGTAAATAGTGTTAACAATAAACAACAATAATAAAATAAATAATAATAATAAACAATTATAATGAAAATAAATAAATAATGGAACACTTAATTGAATAATAATGATAATAAATAAATAATTAGAGCACTTTATTTATTATGTATCAAATTATAGAATTCATCTAAATAAGCTTATTTATTATGTTATTAATTAAAATTAGTCTAGGTTCTATTGAAATTTTGGCAGAACCTCCCCCAAAAATATGACTATCTACCTGTTTAAATATCACAATAATATTATACATTTATCAATCAATACACACAACTCATCCGTCGGGCAACTCACAACAACACATCCCGTCCTCCAGAACCATATTTATCAATCATTCGATTACTCAATTCACACAGCCCATTCAACGGGCAGTCGATTCAACCAATCCAGTCGCTTTAGGCTACATCATCCTCCATCACACACACACACATATGCACTTAATAACTCCCGACCAACAAATTAATAACTCATAATAGCCTTAGATTTTAATATTCCCCTAATAATATTTTAATAAAATTCCTAGTCAACCAACAAAAACATTAGCTAAGAATTTCCATTTCAGCAACGAATCTTCTAATTATAACTAATATTCATGAGATGTAATTAGCATTATTCAAAATTAATTGCTTCTAACAATATGCTCCTAACTAATTCTTAATAAGAGTTATATCTAACTAATTATTTGTTAGAATTCAATTTATTCAACTATAAATTTTAGATTTGGAATTTATGCTGAAAATGAGAGAATAGGTCTTAGGACATACCGATTGGGAATCGGACTACAATTCCACGATCCGCGCAAAAAGGGGCTCATTCTGTCTATTGGGGCCTCACCGGAGTGTCGCCGGCCAGTCGCCGGACCACCGCTGCCGGCCGAAATGTCAAACTTCACCGGAATCGAGTGATTCCTATACCATCAGACTCGATTTTCCATCAGGAGTTCAATTATGGCGTCAGTTGCATGAGATCTGCCCCCTAGCTGGCCGAAATGGGCTCAACGGTAGCCTTATGCGTGTCAATGGCGCTGTCCCTCGAAACGCAGGAACCGCAGTTTGCCTGCGCAGCAGCAGTCGCCGGAATCGCTGGCAGAGAGGGGACACAAACTGAGCGAGGCAGTCGGTGGCAGAGCATGTGAAGAGCGACGATCGCAAGCTGCCATCACAGCTTTTCTCTACTGCGTCCACCGAGAGCAGAAACGGAGGAAGGCGAGATGGGAGGTCATGGCTCGGCGACGAGAAGATGATGGCTTCGCTCTCTCAGGTGACCAGAACTAGAGGGAAGGAGAGGAAAGGAGAAGGCAAGAGTGAGGTCGGCGCTGGAGAAGAAGGAAAAAGAAGAAGAAAAGAAATTTTCGGGTTTCTAGACTATTCCGGTTCGATTCGAATCGATTTGGTCCAATTCAATGATTCGGCTCGATTAGCTTGGTTTTCTAATCCGATTTGATTTATTTTGATTCTTTTAGTTAGGTTCTAAAACATTTCCTCAATTTACTAAATAGTAATAGTAGTAGTAATAATAATAATAATAATAATAATATCATTATTATTATTATTAGATTCTTAGAATAATTAATTTATATAGTAATCACACACATATACATATACCTTTTTAATAATTTAATAATTAGTGCTCCATACTTACTCTTAAAAATTTCTAAAGGTTCTCCACTCGGCAAATATTTAATAATATATTTTGGGCTTGAGCCCAACTCCGTAAAGTTGGGCTCGAATTAGAATTAAACAGTATTTGCAGTCCAGACAGTCGAAAATTTAGATTTTTGATTTAATAATAATTCAAAAGTTTCGAAAATAAAAATTAAGGGTGTTTCAGTTTAGTGTTGACGCGTGTTTTTTATGCCCCGCCTGATCCAATGATGATACGAGGATGGGAAATGAATGGGTTAATGCTATCTAGAAGTCTGTTAATCCAAGGATTTAAATTAAAAATGATGTTGAATAGTTGGCTGAGTCATAGCTGCGTCACTTAAGAACAGCTGCGTCACGCAACTGTTCATCCAAGAACAGTTGCGTCACGCAACTGTTCATCACTATTCATAACTGTTCATCACTGTTCATCATTGTTCAAGAAATGAGTAGTGTCACGTAGCTATAGTAGCGTCACGCAACTACAGTAGCATGACGCTGCTACAGTCAGCTACAGTTGCGTCACGTAGCTACAGTTGCGTGACGCAGCTGTGTCCTGACCTACCCTATAAATACATCTCTTTCTCACAATTTTCGGGGGGAAGAAAAAGACAATTCTGAAACCCTAAAAACACTCTCTGCGGCTACATTTTCCTCCAAACAGCCTTGTGAGTTGATTTGAAGGAAAATTGCCATTAGATATCAATTTTAGGTGCATCAAAGCATAAAAAAAGAAAAAAAATCAAAGGATAAAAGAAAACACATTTAAATCCTTGGAAACAAAGCTTCTGGAGATCTTAACTATCATTTGTTAAGACATTTGATCCATCTGCAAGCATCAATCTGAGGATCAAGTAATTTCCTTAACATTCTTTGTATTTTTTATATATTTTTGTGATTTTAGTAATATTTTTGTGGTTTTAGTAATCTAAGTTTCTTTAAATTGTATTCTGTTCATATTTGACCATTTTGTACGTCTTTAAATCACATTTAAATAAGAAATGATGTAAATAAAACATTTAAAAATGAATTCTGGGCTAAGACAGTGCATCACGCAACTGTTCCTGGATGAACAACTGCGTCACGCGGCTGTTCATCCAAGAACAGTTGCGTCACGCAACTGTGCACTATTCACTGTGCACTATTCACTGCTCATCAAGAACTGTTGCGTCGCGCAACTGTTCATCCAGGAACAGCTGCGTGACGCGACTGTTCATCGATTTTTCTAGAAAAATAAAAAAATAATAATAAATTTTATACGAAAATAAATTCTAATTTCTTCAATAAATTTGAAAATGCCCAATTATGAACAGATCACAGTCTAATTAAGCTTAGAATACTAAAATGTGATTTTATGTGTTTAATTGTATGAATTTTACAATTTTTGCTTAAATTAAAAATGAAATTAAATTTGTTGATTTATTAATAATTTGCATGTTTAGGATTAAATAAACAAAAATATAAAAATGTGGTTTTAGTGTTAAATAATAATTATGCATGATTTTGATTCGTGGGTTTTTGGGTTTTGATTTCGAATTGGGTAGAATGTATTTTTAGGTTCGGTTTGTAACCCGCCTTGAACCATAAGGCAAGAGTGGGTCTTTTAATTATTGTTGTTATGGATGAATGGTGGATGTGATTATGAATGAGTATGAATGCAATAATTGAATCTATTTGGGACGATTAATTAATTTTCCACATAGGAACTCGGTTCGATTTACTCGGGTTGGGTTTAATTAAATGAATTGGCTTTTCTAAAATAAAATCAATTAGAAATTATAGGTTAAAAGAGGCCGGTTTTCCCGGCGTCGGCTTCCAACGGGCCAACGTACTCAATTCCCTTACCTAGAATCGTACTTGGTACGCCTGACCAGTTTTCTAAAATAATAGGCCTTGAATAAAATTGGGTTAAATGAAGTCACTCTTATAAAATAAAAATTGGAAACGGTCCCATTGCCGAAATAATGGGTGGCGACTCAAAATAATTTATAAGACCGATTTATCGGCATCGCATATCCAAAAAGAATTTTTATCACCTTTTTCAAAACAACAATCATCAATAAAAAGATGTTTTTGGATCCTTCCAGGGTGGGATTTCGACGAAAACAGATTGGCGACTTCACTGGGGATGCAACCACTAATCCCCGGTTGTTTTTAATAACTAGTTGGTTGCAAATAAGGAATTGACTCTAAAACCTACATTTCTATATAAAATTGGTTAGAAAGCCGTTGGAAAATTTTTAATCGTCCGTATATGTTTAATCGCTTTCCTTTTCTTTCTAGGATTTTTTGCATTCATTCGCATTTCTTTTTTCTCACCTCATTCTACCCATACTACCCTTCGGTACTGGTGTTAAGTTTGACGGTGGATCTAGCCTAAACCTTGCGTTTTAGGTGCATCCATCCGAGAATTAACATTACTACCAACCGCAAGCCTAGTACCTTAAAGGTGCATCAAAAGGAGTAGGCCCAACAAAGCCCGAATCCTGTTTGCGGAACCCAGACTTTGTTCAGCCTAATAAGACTAAAGCCAATGCATATAGTAAAAAAACCTCAGTTACTTCCTCTAGGGTGCACCCGATTCTGTTTGCTGTTGTTATGCCGCATTCATTTCCGAGAGTCTATATCGTCAATCTCGAAACCCCCTGTTGGTTGTCGAGATTAGACCAATTCCTAGGAAACAGATGTCGAAATTTATACCAATGGAATCCGTGTGTGGGAGAAATAAGGTTGGAAGGCATGCATTTCCCAACTCCCGTTCCCCTATATGATATAAACTGTTCATATGTTGTGACATTCATGCACCATGTAACATTTTTCTTTTCAGCCATGCATTAATAAGAGCTAATTTTCGGTATGGACGTTTGACCTTGATTTTGAGACTGGACCTCAAATTCGTTTTGAATAACATGATGCAATCATTTATAGCGAATTTATACCCAAAAGAAAAGGGAGATATAAGGGGGTTACGATTGCTTTGTATTTTCACATTTCTCGCATTATCTGAAAATAAGTGAGAGATTATAGAATTTATAACAAAATAAAATGAGATCCTGCTTGGGACCATATGTTCCAAGGCAAAAAGTGAGGACACAAGAATACAAAAATAATAATAATAATAATAATAATAATAATAATAATAATAATAAATAAATAAATAAAATAAAAAAAATCCCGCTTGGAAATTCTTTCATTCCAAGGCAAAAAGTTAGGGACTTGAGAGAAAATAGTCGACCGTAAAATCCAAAAGGAACGGTCGACGACAGATAATGCCAGAAATGTTTGAATACAAAATAAGTTATTGCCATGTTATTCATACCGAATTTTGGGTCCAGTCGTTGAAATCGAGATCTTATTTCCATGCCGATCGTTAGCACATTAGAATTGCATTCCACATCCTATGTGCTGTTATTTCTCATGCATACATGTAGGACCTACCTTAACTCGGGTCTCTATCTATTAGTCAGAATTGATCCTTCCCGGGAAATCGCTTCGAGAGCTTGACACCGACGCCCTGGTCAACGTTTGGTCAGAGCTACTCCAATTAGTCCTGTGATTCATTCAAGCTCATTGGAGTCGAATTTTGATTCAGATTTGGTAGAAATGGCTGATAACACTGTGAATGAGACCGGGTTCTCTCCAGCCCAGATAAGGACCATCACTGAGATAATAGCTGCTGCCTTGGCCCAAGAGAGGGCACAAAATCAAGTCCCTCCCTCTTCAAGCAACCAAACATTTTCCTCTGTAGTTGAGGAAAAGAAGACTCTAGAACCCGCCTTGGGCAATCAAGCATTAGCTGATAATGTTAGTCCGACCGAGAATGAGTTAATCAAGCAGATAGCTGAACTGAGGGATAAGGTGGAGAGGATATTTGCTTCGAAAGAAAAAGATCCAGTCGTCAATCTTCATGTGGCTGAATATGTTCTGAAGCCCACAAGTTTTACTTCTTCGAAGCATACCTTATTCGTAGGGGATGATGACCCGAAGTCCCATTTGTCAAAGTTCATCCGCGTCGCTCAGATGAATCGATACGACGAAGAGGATGTGGTGCGTGCATTTCCTCAGGCATCGTATAATAACTATAGGAAAAGGTATGACGGTCTGGATCTTAGGATACAGAGGGCTGGATTGAATTTTGAAGAACTGTACAACGAAAAGAAGAAGAAAAGTTAAGGGTTCGGTAATCACCGGTCTTCCCACAGTGGTCATAACAGAAATGTTGGCAATACTGCTACAAACCAGTCAGGGAATAGCAAGACAGTTGGAGCTGTTAATAAGGGAATGAAAAGGGAATTCACTGATTTGGGCAGGCCTTTAAGCGCAGTCATGAGATCCTGCATCGAGAATGACATATTGTCAAACTTGCTAATTAATCCATCTAAGCCTATTCAGGGAAAGTTTGTTGATCAAGACTGTGAATACCATCAATGCAAAGGTCATTCTACTGATAATTGCCACAGGCTCAAGCATGATATTCAAGACTTGATAGACAGTGGGAAGATCACCAAGCTTCCTGAGTATAGTTAGCTAATGCCCGGAAACCATCAAGGATAATTGTGATGAGCATATTGAACAAGCTCTTTGTCATGGCCCAGCCCATGGTAAGTATTGTCCGCTTTGGGCCACGCAGGCCCGCACGGGTTTGTCCCCTTGAGTAGGCTTTTCAACCCACCCAAAAGGCGCCTACCATGTTCTGAGACCACCCCTCTTATGTACTGATCGTGAACCTTGTGCGTAGCCGATGTGGGATTCGCCTAAGGTGAGTGCACAGCCCTGTAGGTGGCTGCAGGAAGCAGTGCACTCACCTTAGGCGAATCCCACATCGGTTAAGCACAAGGTTCACGATCAGTACATAAGAGGGGTGGTCTCAGAACATGGTAGGCGCCTTTTGGGTGGGTTGAAAAGCCTGCTCAAGGGGACAAACCCGTGTGGGCCTGCGTGGCCCAAAGCGGACAATACTTACCATGGGCTGGGCCATGACATTTGGTATCAGAGCCAAGCCTTGTCCCTCTGGCCGGTGGTGGGGCAAACCTCAGCGAGGACGCTGAGTCCCTAGGGGGGGTGAGCGGTGGCTGCAGGAAGCAGTGCACTCACCTTAGGCGAATCCCACATCAGTTAAGCACAAGGTTCACGATCAGTACATAAGAGGGGTGGTCTCAGAACATGGTAGGCGCCTTTTGGGTGGGTTGAAAAGCCTGCTCAAGGGGACAAACCTGTGCGGGCCTGGGTGGCCCAAAGCGGACAATACTTACCATGGGCTGGGCCATGACACTCTTAATCTCTTTTTGTTTTGCTTTTCTGAATATTGTTTTAAGAACAATTTGATTGGATTTTATTTGCTATTTCAATCAATGGGAATGAATTTTGATTTCTCATTTTCTTACTTCTCCTGATTGTTATGTTCATGGCATTGATTATACCACACGCATATTTGGCATAAATGCATTGTATCATTTTGCATTTAACCTAAGCACCGTCGAAGATCTCAAAATAATTGAAATCGGATCAGATTTTAAGCTTGAATTTAGAGACAATTTCCAAGAATGTTTCAAGTGGGCTTCAGATGTTTTCGTCTGGAGTTATGCTGATATACTGGGGGGTCAATAAGCCAATTGCAGAGCATGTCATCCCTACCGATCCGAATATCAAGCCAATGAGACAAAAAGAAGATGGATCAGACCAGAGTGGCAAAATAAGATCAAGGCTAAAGTTTAGAAGCAGCTAGATGCAGATTACTTGGAGGTAGTGCATAACCCTGAGTGGTTAGCAAATATAGCCCTTGTGCTAAAAAAAAAAAAAAAAAAAGAAAGAGAGTTAAAAGTGAGTCTTCCAAAGAAGTCTGTTGTATTCATCGACTGCTAAATAGGTGACTAGATTTATCAATCGGAACATTTTCTGTCGCTATGGTGCTCCTCATCACATAGTTACAGACAATGGTTTTCATTTCCAAACAAATGTCATCCTGGATACAAATTCAGACGCAACTGGCATGGACCGTTCGGAATTCAGAAGCTGTTGGACGAGGGTGCCACTGAATTGGTCACTTTGGAAGGAAAGCCTTCTAATCGGATCGTTAAGCAAAATCCAGACGAAAAGGATCTATATCTAAGATGATGATTTCGATTATAAAAAAAAAGAAAAGAAAAAAAGGGGCTAGGTTGAAAACCCAAAAGGGGGTCCTAGGAAAAAAATGAGCTCGCTAGGTTGAAAACCCGTAAAGGGCGGCCTAGGCAAAAATTAGAGCATAAAAAAAATAATAAATAAATAAAAATAAATAAAAAAAAACTTTTGAGATTAACGCATGGTGCTTAGTTTAAATGCGAAATCTATGCCATGCATTCGTGACATACTTGCGACCGGTTGCTCAATGCCATCAACCTGACTGGAAGGAGAATAGGCGAATGAGTAGTTGGAATGAACGACCATTGTATTAAAATAGTTTCTCTTTACTTCTGTGTGATGTTGAAAGAAGTAAGAGCAATAAAGAGTTTGGTTCTCAAATTCTTCCTCCTTTTTATTTCTGGGACATGGTCGTTGATTACAAGACCTTCCTCTCTGCCTATAGGGTCAGCATGTGCTTATTTGTCTTGAAGATGTTGGGCTATTGATCCTGTACGGGTATTGAATTCTTCTAGACGGCAATCAAGAAGTTAAGTGTTATTTTCTCAGTGGTTTCCTTGGAAGGATCAATAAAGAAAAACCATGGATAAAACCTTAGAACTCAGCAGGTTCATGCATACATAAAGAAGTTACATATGCTGTTTTTGTTTGATCTTTGCAGGCAATAAAATAGTCCCCCCATTCTTTTGTTTCCTAGTGTAAGCTTCTGCCTTTAAAAATAATGATTCATTTTTCTTTTATAAGCTTTCATTTATTAACCCAGGGGCAGTGGGCCCAAATAACTAACACAACAAATAAGTTCGAAAGAAAAGTTTTGTTGTCTTTTGTTGTCCTTGTATGCAGAAAGCAGAAATTAATAAAGAAAGAACCGCCGGAGTCAGTAATTGAAAGAAAAGAGATACATTAACTGGGAGCTCATGGCCCGGGAATACAAGGAACTAATAAAAAAAGAAAAGAAGACAGAGAAAGCAACAACAGCATTTATTCTAATAGGGTCTATCATCGGACGCCAATCTTTGCAGAACCTAGTATCATCATTGGGTGTAAAACCAGTTGACATACGCGGGTGTCACAATGTCTTGCATCACTCCTTCACCTAGGTACCTGGTGTTTCGGTTTCGCCAACGGTCAGCCAAATTGGTCAGCAGATGCAACGTCATGAGACCACTCTCGAAGTTATGAATTCTGGGAACGCACTGCATCATACCGTATTGACGGCTGATCCTGTCTGAGAAATTGGCCATGGAATGGTCTAGACTGGCGTACAACACATAGTTGAGGTTCATGCTTCCAGTAGTGACCAGTCTGATCCTCCACCAAGGACAAGTCCACCGAATTATCGGGTTATCCCCAAAGTCGAAATGTCCTCGAGTCCGAGACCTAAAGTTAGCAAGGCCATAGGTTGGAATCAAACGAGCTGGGACTGGAAGAATCAGGCTTAACTTGTCTAGAGCCCAGGCTTGCAGTAACATCGGACAACCGCGATGGTGAACATTAAAGTTGGTAATGTGAAGGGCGATATCCCTAACCCAACACATCGTCTCTCCCATGATCATCATGAAGACAGTATGATGATACATTTGCATGTCACGAACAACGGTCAGGAGTCGAAAATCTCCAATTCCAGGTTGGCGGTTCTTCATGGCATACACATTCAACAGCAAGAAGCAGTAAGCTCGAATCCAAGAGGGATCTAGATCCATGGACAAAACCTTACTCAGAAAAGGCTCCAAGGGAAGACCTTGATCCATGTTTATACCATCAGGGAGGTAAACCGGATATAGGGCCACAATCTCAGCTAGATCATACCTAGGACCTGGGGGTAAAGCTGGTGTTTCATCTTGTTCAGGATGATGATCCATCACGGCACACATTTCCTCATAGGTCGGAGTTACTTCAGAGTCTTCGAACCGGAAAACCATGGTGTGAGGATTAAAATGAGTGACGAGCCAAGATAAGAAGCCATGGTCGGATTTTAAGTCTTTGAAATATTTCAGCCAAACGAGTTGGTTCATAGGAGGAATTTGCCATAGGTTGTCAGGGATGGATTGGACAAAGGATGAGACTTGGTTTCTGAAGGCCATGGAAAAAGGTTATTTAAGAAACTGATCTGCTTTGAATGCTGGAAGTGAAGAAGATGTAAAGAGAAGCCTCCATTTATAGAAGTGTAAAGGGTTTTATGAACGAAGCACCATCATTATTAGACCTGATATTTACCGTCAATAGTGGTTGGAAGAGCATTTATGCATAGGTCGCTCTAGTTGGTGGACATTTATGCCTGCGTTAATAAGAAGGACAGTTTGTACAATAAGGAAGTTGAGCCTTTATGATCGCATTAACAGAGAAAGGATGGTTGAGCTTTCATGACCGTATTAACCAAGTGGACCACCCTGTCAGGTAAGTACTACGATCCATTTATTGTTGCGGGTCGATTCTTATCTTATCTTGCTTTCTTATTTTTGTTTTTATTTTATTTTATCTAATTTCCTTATTTACAATAAATTGATTCCTTGATTACTAATGAGGTGGACCACTCTTGCGAATAAGTGGGACGCTGCTATTTTGTGTTTTTGTGTTTGTATTATGTCTTTGCATGAATAAAGTTTCACAAAGTGTAAATAATAAATATGAAAATAAGGTTATAATAAAAGAAAAAATATTGTAAAAATGTAAATAATGTTGTAAAATTAATAAAACTGTACATTAATCCTATAAACTACAAAAACGTTCAAAAAAAAAGTGGCTGAAGCACAGAAGCAGGGCTACCAATGCCTCGGGCTCGGACCAGCGGCTACCTGAGGGGGTGGAGACGGTGGTGCATCATCAGAAGAGGAGCCATCATCATCCTCCTCGGAGAAGTCCAACGGAATCCCCTCCATCTCTAGCTTCGTCCGAAGCCGATCCACCTCCATCTGGAGTCGGGCCACAGCACCGGACTGGCGAGACCGGTGCCTCCGCAGCCTCCCAATCTCCAAATCCTGTAAAAACAGAAAGATGTAAGAAGGGTATGCAAACAAAAGGAGAAGAAAGTAATGTAGGCGAGACTCATACCCTCTCGTAGTGATCAGCATAGAGTCGGCTAACATAAGACCGAGCAAAGCCGAATCGCTGGCACACCTCCAGATATCCCTGAGCTGGCACCTGCAAGCACAAGAAAACATATCATTAAAGAATTATCTAGGTAAAGTATCTCTTTACTTAGTGAATTCAGTTTATTACTCATGTGTGTGGCATGCTCAGGATCCAACTGCGGTGGTGGAAGAGCCTGCCTGAGATCAGCCGAAATAATAATAGCCGATCTCCCCAAGCCCAAAGAGGGATGGGCCCATTAGCTTTCTCAGGCCTAAACAGGCCCGTTCAAGCCCATGCTGGCTCGCTTAAGCAATTTGACGTCGGTATGCGATTCGTACACTTCGGCGATTTTGTCTACTCACCGCATAGGGGGCAGGAACATCAAATTGCCCAGATTACCCTCAGTAAGTTTTCTTTTCAAACACTGCATCAGGAAAAGTATACCTGAAAATTTGAGACAAAAAATAGCAATTTTTGCTAAAATTAAAAAAAAAAAACTTTTGTCGAATTCAAAGTTGCAATGGATAAAAAAAAGAAAAATAAAAATAAAAATTTCCAATGTCTACTTAAAAGATAATATTTTTGGTCTCGGGATGGATTCCAGACTGGGGGGCAAAAATAAAATCCTTTGCCCTAATGCAAAATTTCAATTTTCAAAGCTCATAATTATTAATGCATGGGAGCATGTGATGCTCTAATATCTAACAAAGGCAAGGTCTGTTTGTACACAGAAATTGCTCTTTTCTTTTTGAAAATGTTTTCAGACCAAACTGTGATGATGTATTGCGAAGCTGTTTGGATCATTTCTTTTCTCGATTCGTGATGATGTATTGTGAAGCGGATCGAGACAATCCCTTTCTTGATTAATGATGATGTATTGCGAAGCTGATCAAGACAATCTCAATGACCAACTGGTGATGATTTCTCGAAGCCGTTAGGTCCCACCGAGCAGTGATGATGTATTGCGAAGCTGTTTGGGTTTTCTTTTCTCGATTAGTGATGATTTATTGTAAAGCTGATCGAGTCAATCCTCTTCCTGATTAGTGATGGTGTATTGCGAAGCTGATCAGGCCAATTTCAATGAGGTTCTATCGAACAGTGATGGTGTATTTCGAAGCTGTTTGGATCATTTCTTTTCTCGATTCGTGATGATGTATTGCGAAGCTGATCGAGTCAATCCTTTTCCTGATTAGTGATGGTGTATTGCGAAGCTGATCAGGCCAATTTCAATCAGCTTCTACCAAATAGTGATGGTGTATTTCGAAGCTGTTCGGATCATTTTTCTCCAGTCAATGATGGTGTATTTCGAAGTTGACTCAAATCCTGATTAGTGATGGTGTATTGTGAAGCCGATCAGGACAATCTCAAATCCCACCAAGCCGTGATGGTGTATTGCGAAGCTGCTTGGACCTTTTCTTGATTAGTGATGATGTGTTGCGAAGCTGATCAAGGCAATTTCTATGCCAAATCCTCTGAAGCCGATCAAACTGAACTGAGGAGGTGGACAACCAAGCAGATCAAACTGGGCTTTGGAATCCTTAATCGAGTCAATGATGGTGTATTTCGAAGTTGACTCAAATCCTGATTAGTGATGGTGTATTGCGAAGCTGATCAGAACAATTTTAGTGACCGAACAGTGATGGTGTATTACGAAGCTGTTTGGGTTCTCTTCCCGGTCAATGATGGTGTATTGCGAAGTTGGCTAGGGCATTCAAATCCTTCAGGCCGATCAAATTGACCCTCGGAGGTGTCTTCAAAGCCAATCAAACCGAGCTTTGGAGTTATTCACATATTCAACGGAAGCCGACAAAGCCGATCAAACTGAGCTAAGGAGGTGACTAGAGAATCCATTCAAATCCTTCAGGCCAATCAAACCGAGCCTCGGAGGTGTCTTCAAAGCCAATCAAACCGAGCTTTGGAGTCATTCACAGATTCTATGGGAGCCGACAAAGCCGATCAAACCGAGCTGAGGAGGTGACCAGATATTCAAATCTAAATCCTTCAGGCCAATCAAATCGAGCCTCAGAGGTGTCTTCAAAGCCAATCAAACCGAGATTGGGAGTCATTCACAGATTCAACGGGAGCTGACAAAGCCGACCAAACTGAGCTGAGGAGGTGACCAGATATTCAAATCCTTCAGGCCGATCAAACTGAGCCTCGGAGGTGTCTTCAAAGCCAATCAAACCGAGCTTTGGAGTCATTCACAGATTCTATGGGAGCCGACAAAGCCGATCAAACCGAGCTGAGGAGGTGACCAGATATTCAAATCTAAATCCTTCATGCCGATCAAATCGAGCCTCGGAGGTGTCTTCAAAGCTAATCAAACCGAGATTTGGAGTTATTCACAGATTCAACGGGAGCTGACAAAGCCGACCAAACCGAGCTGAGGAGGTGACCAGATATTCAAATCCTTCAGGCCGATCAAACCGAGCCTCGGAGGTGTCTTCAAAGCCAATCAAACCGAGCTTTGGAGTTATTCACATATTCGACGGGAGCCGACAAAGCAGACCAAACCGAGCTGAGGAGGTGACCAGATATTCAAATCCTTCAGGCCGATCAAACTGAGCCTTGGAGGTGTCTTTAAAGCCAATCAAACTGAGCTTTGGAGTTATTCACATATTCGACAGGAGCCGACAAAGCTGATAAAACCGAGCTGAGAAGGTGGCCAGATGATCAAACCAGCCCAACATCTTTCAAGCCAATCAAACCGAGCTTGGAGGATGATTGCCAGATTGAAGGCACGTCAATGGACCACTTTAACATTAATCGTTTATACAATTAATGATAAAGTGGGGGGGGCAAACTGTTGACGCGTGTTTTTTATGCCCCGCCTGATCCAATGATGATACGAGGATGGGAAATGAATGGGTTAATGCTATCTAGAAGTCTGTTAATCCAAGGATTTAAATTAAAAATGATGTTGAATAGTTGGCTGAGTCATAGCTGCGTCACTCAAGAACAGCTACGTCACGCAACTGTTCATCCAAGAACAGTTGCGTCACGCAACTGTTCGTCACTATTCATAACTGTTCATCACTGTTCATCACTGTTCAAGAAATGAGTAGTGTCACGTAGCTATAGTAGCGTCACGCAACTACAGTAGCGTGACGCTGCTACAGTCAGCTACAGTTGCGTCACGTAGCTACAGTTGCGTGACGCAGCTGTGTCCTGACCTACCCTATAAATACATCTCTTTCTCACAATTTTCGGGGGGACGAAAAAGACAATTCTGAAACCCTAAAAACACTCTCTGCGGCTACATTTTCCTCCAAACAGCCTTGTGAGTTGATTTGAAGGAAAATTGCCATTAGATATCAATTTTAGGTGCATTAAAGCATAAAAAAAGAAAAAAAATCAAAGGATAAAAGAAAACACATTTAAATCCTTGGAAACAAAGCTTCTGGAGATCTTAACTATCATTTGTTAAGACATTTGATCCATCTGCAAGCATCAATCTGAGGATCAGGTAATTTCCTTAACATTCTTTGTATTTTTTATATATTTTTGTGATTTTAGTAATATTTTTGTGGTTTTAGTAATCTAAGTTTCTTTAAATTGTATTCTGTTCATATTTGGCCATTTTGTACGTCTTTAAATCACATTTAAATAAGAAATGATGTAAATAAAACATTTAAAAATGAATTCTGGGCTAAGACAGTGCATCACGCAACTGTTCCTGGATGAACAGCTGCGTCACGCGGCTGTTCATCCAAGAACAGTTGCGTCACGCAACTGTGCACTATTCACTGTGCACTATTCACTGCTCATCAAGAACTGTTGCGTCGCGCAACTGTTCATCCAGGAACAGCTGCGTGACGCGACTGTTCATCGATTTTTCTAGAAAAATAAAAAAATAATAATAAATTTTATACGAAAATAAATTCTAATTTCTTCAATAAATTTGAAAATGCCCAATTATGAACAGATCACAGTCTAATTAAGCTTAGAATACTAAAATGTGATTTTATGTGTTTAATTGTATGAATTTTACAATTTTTGCTTAAATTAAAAATGAAATTAAATTTGTTGATTTATTAATAATTTGCATGTTTAGGATTAAATAAACAAAAATATAAAAATGTGGTTTTAGTGTTAAATAATAATTATGCATGATTTTGATTTGTGGGTTTTTGGGTTTTGATTTCGAATTGGGTAGAATGTATTTTTAGGTTCGGTTTGTAACCCGCCTTGAACCATAAGGCAAGAGCGGGTCTTTTAATTATTGTTGTTATGGATGAATGGTGGATGTGATTATGAATGAGTATGAATGCAATAATTGAATCTATTTGGGACGATTAATTAATTTTCCACATAGGAACTCGGTTCGATTTACTCGGGTTGGGTTTAATTAAATGAATTGGCTTTTCTAAAATAAAATAAATTAGAAATTATAGGTTAAAAGAGGCCGGTTTTCCCGGCGTCGGCTTCCAACGGGCCGACGTACCCAATTCCCTTACCTATAATCGTACTTGGTATGCCTGACCAGTTTTCTAAAATAATAAGCCTTGAATAAAATTGGGTTAAATGAAGTCACTCTTATAAAATAAAAATTGGAAACGGTTCCATTGCCGAAATAATGGGTGGCGACTCAAAATAATTTATAAGACCGATTTATCGGCATCGCATATCCAAAAAGAATTTTTATCACCTTTTTCAAAACAACAATCATAAATAAAAAGATGTTTTCGGATCCTTTCGGGGTGGGATTTCGACGAAAACATTTAGGGAAATAACAGTTGTAAAGAAACGGTTATTCTTATGTATATGAAGGCAAAAGCCTATTACTTTACATGTTTCTAAGTTGTGATGGTTTTTTTTTTTTTTTTTTTGCTTTATAACTGATGTTTATGCTACTTGTAAAGTCTAAAAGTCAAATTCAGCAAAATAGTGCAAATTCCAACTGTCTGCTACCTAGTGGCGTGCGCCATTGTGGTTGTGCCTTGCTCCACACATAGTAACGTATGCCACTAGTGCTGTAGTGGCAGCCAGCTACCAATTTTTTCCTTTTATTTCTTGCTATAAACGCCCACAAGATCCATACACGCGTTCAAAGGCTTATTTCTCTCTTACCAGATGAAGTTTCACTCAAAAACTTTCCCAAACAATTTATTTCTTCACCATTCTTCATGGATCGATCCATAGCTCCTGCATTCGAAGCATTATTTTGTAGTTTTACCCACAAAGATTGGCATGTGCTTTCGCCTTTCGAACTTAATGGGTTAAGCTATTACCGGAACATTCGGGTCCAACTCAGACTGCTGCAATGGTTGATTGACCATTTCGACCACTCAGACAACTTATTTCGTCATAACGACTTTGAGATCTGTCCATTGTTTGAGGAGTTCAGTATCATTTCTGGGAGGATACCCGTAACTGAAGAAATTCCTACGGTGCCCGGCTGGATGTTGACCCTATTTTGCTGATTCTGCATGTATTTGGTTTCTCAGCTTATGAGATTCCATCTTATGACTTCGGAGTTGATGACTTCAGCTTATGCGACCACTTATAGATCGTGCCTTGGGGATGGATTGCACTAGCCCGCATTGGGTTCCACTTGTCTGCTTTTACATCCTGAGCCAATATTTGTTACTCAACGGTATTGATGGCTATGGTAGCCTTCAGCTGGTGTCCATAGTCAAGCAGATGGCTAGGCGACACACGCCATTGCCACTTATTCTAGCTGAAATGCTTACTTGGCTAAGAGATCATGCTCGGGACTCTAGCTCGGTACTTAGTCCGATGGGAAGTCCGCTTCTGCTGCAGGTAAATGCATTTTATTTTATCTTTTTTCCTTTTTTTTATTCTCCTTCTTTTCTAATGCTCTAACTTTTGCTTAAGCCGTCCTTGCGGATTTTCGACTTAACAAGCTTTTCTTTCTTTTATTTTTTCTTCTCTTTTTTTCATCGAATGCATTTGTAGTTGTGGGCTTTTGAGAAGCTTCAAGTGATGGACTTACCATCGGACCATCTAATGTTTGATTATAGACCGAGAGTCTATGTCTGGTGCCACCGTCACTTGTCTGGCGACACTGTCTAAGACTAGATTGCTATCTTTCAAAATCTCACCGCTGAGGGTGTCAGATGGACTTGCCCCTGTGGTACATAGAGCGAGTCATAGTTTCTTCTTACATGCTCTGCATGCCCCTGTGTGGACTGACTATAGTGGTGGATTATCACCCAACTGTATGGCCAGGCACTCGATCGCCATCAGGCTGTCTCCGATTATACTCGGTTCGAGGGTGGACATATTACCCAGTGATTTTTGTCTCACTTTATTTCCACTTGGCCCAGTCACACGACTGTCCCTATTTCTGATATGGCCGATAGCTTTTCTTCAGACTTTTATCATCTTGGTTGTATGCTTATTCTGAAGTCGGTGCTGATCTTGAATTGGCCGATTTATTGACTGCTAGATTTCTGTTGGGACCTAGCATGTAGATGCGTCCATCTTGCTTTCAAATGATATGTACTAGACAATTATTGACAGTACAATTATATGAATGAAATGCCTTTTGCTAAAATATTTGATATATTTTCTACCGTTCTATGTCACCAGTGTAAATTCACATCATTTGCATATTAACAAAAACTTAACACAATAAGCTTTGAAGTTAATAAAAATACGAAAGGTGAATTTTATTGATTGGGCTTTGCCATAGACGTTTTGATTTACACATAAAATTTCCTTAGTCTATCCAAATTGACTGGATCTGTAAATTCATTGCCTTTCATGTCTTATAGCTTCACTGCACCTTTTGAAAATATTTTCTTAATCAGAAATGGACCTTTCCAATTAGGCTTGAACTTCCCCCTCGGGTCATGAATGTTTGGCCACATCTATTTCAGGACCAAATCCCATACTCTGAGTAGCTTCGGATGAACTCTTTTATTGAAGTGCTTAGCTATTCTCCTATTGTACAGTTGCTCCATGAATCGAGAGTTAAGCCTCTTTTCATCTAGGAGTGCTAATTCTTGATAGTGATTTTCGGCCCATTGACATTCTGGAATTTTGGATGTCATCATTATGCGCAAGGACTGCAGTTCTATTTTTGTTGGTAGCACGACTTCCATTTCGTAGACTAAAGAATAAGGAGTTGCCCCATTCACAGATTTGACAGTGGTCCGGTAGCCCCATAAAACATACTGTAATTTGCTTGCCTAATCTTGATGATCTTCTACCATTTTTCTTAATATCTTCTTGATGTACTTGTTTGCGGCCTCCACTGTGCCATTAGCTTGTGGACGATATAGTGAAGATTTATGATGCTCAATTCCATACTTTTCTGACAGTGTCTTCACTTCTGCTTGGAACTGAACTTCATTATCTATTATTATATGATGGGAGATCTCATATCCGCAGATCAGGTTCTTTTCAATGAATTTGGTCATTTGCTTGGCGCTGTTCTTAAATGATTCTGCTTCGACTCATCTAGAGAAATAGCCCACCGCCACCACTATGAATTCATGTCAATTGGAAGCAGGTGGTGAAATTTTGCCAATGATATCTATTCCCCAAGCTGAAAATGGCCATGGCGAAATAGAAGGATGTAATTCTAAAGGTGCAATGTGAATTAGGTCTCCATGAATTTGGCATTCGGAGCACCTTTTGACAAAAGAAATACAACCATTTTCCATCGTCGACCAAAAGAATCCTTGTCTGAGAATCTTCTTAGCTAGCGTTTTTTCGTTCATATGGGTGCCATAAACCCTGCATGGATCTGTTCTATGATCTCTTCAGCCTCTTTCCTCGACACACATCTTAACAATACCCCGTTTGACATTCTCTTGTACAACTGATCGTCCAAGACTATAAATTGCAATGCCAAATGTTGTATAGCTCTTCTGTCATCTCTAGTAGCTGAGTCAGGATACACTCTCTTAGTCATCCACTAAAGGACATCATGAAACCATGGTTGATCTTCTTCCTCTATATCCATAATCCTTTCTCCTTCATACCATGGGATACTACCTGAAGACATCACAAACAACTTCTTAGGCATAGTTGATATCTCTTCCCAGGCTAATGCTAAATTTGCCAAAGCATCCGGTACTCGGTTATTCATTTTGCTTGTGTGCATGAAGGTCACTCTCTTAAAGTTCTGAATAACAGTGTACAAGTAGTCAATATAGGGCTTCAACCTGTCTTCCTTGACTTCGCAATTTCCATTAGCGTGCTAGATTACCAGTTTTGAGTCACCAATGACTTCAACTTCTTCAGCTTTGACGATAATCAGAGCTTTTAACCCATAAGCAGGCTTCAGTTATGGTTCCTCGCATTAGGAACATACATTGGCTGTCTCCTTTGCATGTCATTAATATGTACATCTTGTATATCCATCCTATCTCTAAGCTCTTTGAAAAACATGTTCATCCTTTTAAATTGTTGTTTTATAAATTGTAAAGCTAACAATGTGTTTTATTATTGGTTTGAATTTTCATTCTCATTGCTTTTATTGAGATCTTACTATTTGGACACGATCTTAAACTTGCAAAAGTATGTTAACAATAATCCTCACACTTTTCCTCACGCGTTTACCCTCAGTTGATGTCACTCGGGTTCTTTCCTTTTTTTTTGTGTTCATTACTCTATCATTTTACCACTTCAGAAATTCTCTTATAGCTTTTTAAAGAATTAAACTTCAAACTAATCAATAAATAATTAAATTACATTAATTCAACTAGAAGAACGAAACTGAAAATGTAAAGAATCCTTAGACAGTCAATAGAAACGAAAAAAGAAAAGAATAGAATAGAATTGAGTCAACCTTGCCCCAAACATTTTCATTGTAAATTTCAATGTTGAGGCAATTCTTTTTTTGACTTCTTTTATAATCTAAATTTAAACACACTGAAAGACAAACTTAGAATGAAAAGGAAGCAAAGAACCTTCAGATTGCAATTTAATATGAAGAAATCGCAAACAATAAGTTTTTTGAAGGTAGGTTGATGCGCTTTTTTAGCAATTCTAGCTCACTTTACAATTTTGATGGTTTATTGATAAACATATATATATTCACAAATAATGAAGGACAAAATAAATGAAAGTAAACAGAAATAAACGAATGTAAACAAAAGCAAATAAGAGCAATCGAAGCAAACGACAGCAAATGGAAACAAACTAAAGCAAACATACAAAAATAGAAGCAAATCAAAACAAACGAAAGCAAAGTAAAGATAGATAGACATAGTTTGAGCTAAGGCTCTAAACAATGCAAAACCCTATGAAATGAATTGCGTCTTAATACTCCAAAATCAAATTTGATACATAAACTTTAAATCCTAAACTATAAATAAATTTCTCTTGGATAGAATAATGAATCTGACCCAATACTTAATTAGAAGTATGAACTAAAAGATACGGAGACACAAAAATAGAGTCTCAATCTCAAAATAATTTTAAAAAAGATAGCATACCCCTAACAACCTGTATTGGTCTTGCTAATGAAATTTGGACATGGATGGAGATATGTGAAAACAGGTCCATACTTATTCTTTGAAGTCCACAAGATTGAGAATAAAAGATTATTATGGACTAACTCTGCTGAGGTTTTATAGGCTTGGACCAATGGTTTGCACAACATCACATCACATGAGCAAATAATTTGTTTAACTTTACTGGCGCACATTAATGGTGAATTCTGCTTTACAATTTTGAAAAAAAAAACATGATTTGCTTGATTCCAGAACCTGATCTTCCTTACTACGAAAATATATTGGGTTTCAAATTTTAAAATCAGATGGAAAATAAGAATAAAGAGACAGAAGAGAACAGATGGAAGAATCTCAGGAAGAAGCAACCCACAAGGAGTTCAGGGGAATTGCGAAAAGTAGAGAGGAAAAGGGAGAACTGAAGCTGTCAAGAGACAACAAAATCTATTTACCAAGTTTATTATCAAAGTTAATTATCAGAGTATTGATTTGTCTTCTCTGGTTCCAAAATCATACGATCATGTAGTGTTTGGTTTATTACTGTCTTTCTAATTTTATTCTGTGGTATTGAAAAGATGATAAAGCGAGTGAGAAATTAAGATTATAAATTTAAAATGCACCACTTGTATTAAGCAATCAAGAAACTGTTTGTTGCATATTTGAACTTTATGTTTACCATTTCATTTATTATCAATATATATACAGCAACCATTCTTGATCAAAGGAAATTTGTATTCTTTGTTGCAAATACCATAGGTATAGATGCTATCTAATATATTGGGTAAGTAATATTGCTAATGTAGTCTAAAGATATCATTATCAATTCAGTTTGAAACCACTTTATTATATAAAAATATAATTAAATACATAAAAAATAGTATTACAATTAGCTTTTAAGGCAAGATGTAATACAAATTAACCAATTGTATTTATTTTAATATAAACAAAAATTTATGCTTTAATATTATACAGATAGAAAATTAAAAAGTACAAAAAATGAGTATATAACGAGCATAGACTACGTGCAAGGCACGTCATGAAAAGAAAAAAAAGGTATAGTATTGCAAGTAAACTAAGCTTGAGTGCAAACAAATATTCGCCAATTAATAAGCAGAAAAACATATTGGAGCATTTTATTTAAGGGAAACTATATACTACAACAAATATAAAATTTCCTTATGGATATATTTCGTTACTCCTACCTCAATTTTTTGGTGTTATAAATTTGTAAACACGATCTTAAAAACTAATTTCAAACTCAATCCTAAACACAGTCTAACAAAATATCACAAGTATACAGTATAAAATTTATAACAATAAAGACATAATTAAATTTGACATGGGACTTGTAGGGACAAAATTTAGTCGATTGCCCTACCTACAAATACATTAATATAGTTCTTATGTGTTGGATATCAGTGCAGTGATAAACTCCAAGATTGATTAATAATTTATAACACCAATAATAACGGGAAAGGCAACTAAAATAATACTAACACAAAACACCAAATAAAATTATATTAATAAAAAGCAAACTTTCACAAAGCTTAAGGAAAGAATTACTTATTTGCTTCTTGGACATGGTTTTTGCTTGGTGTATACAAATGAGGTGAGGGGTGGTATTTATAGGCATTTCCACCTCCTCAATGGACGACTATCACTACAAAAAAAAAAAATGGCATTTTGCGACCGATTTTGCGACCGATCAATCGGTCGCAAAATGCCAAAAAATCGATCGCTAAATTCAATTAACGACCGAAAAACATTGGTCGCAAAAATGCTCGTCGCAAAATATTTTGCGACTGATTTTTTCGTCAGTCGCAAAATTGAAAAAATCGATCGCAAAATTTGGCCGTGTTTTCATTTGGAAATGCTGTCGCAAATTGGTCGCAGAAAAAATCTGTCGCAATTATGAAATTCGGTCGCAAATCGGTCGCAAATTATAAATTTAAAATTTTTATTTTTGGTTGCAAATCGGTCGCAAAATTGAAAAAAATAAAAAAAATTATCATAAAACCATAATTTTTTCGCACCTGTGAAAATTGACATATATATATATATATCACAAATGCAATTCAAAAACAATATAAAAATGTAATTGTTATTGTACTAAACAAAATGTCAAAAAACAAATTAAAAACTAAAATGGTCCAAAATCAAATCTACGCGGTTGCTCATCTGCACGATCCGATGTCGAATCGCCGGAAGGAGTACCTGCTGGATGTGCTATAGTGCCAAGAGCGGTGACCAAGGTATTGTCTGCAGCATCGGGATCAGGAGACGGAAGTGGCTGCTGCTGAGATGTCGAAACATTTCAATCTGTAGCAGGCGCAGGATCAGAGGAAGAAGTACCAGCACCGGGCTGACCGAACAACCGCATCACATGCGCTCTAAGTTCTGCAATCTGTCTCTACTGGTCATCAACATGAGCCCGTAATTCAGTAAACTCCTCGGCAGTGTGCTCAGGCTGTGGTCCTACGCTGGGTGCAGAAGCGTGAGATGCTGAGCCGCAGTAAAACTGTGATTGCTGAGACCCGATGTTGTATACCTTCCTCTTCTTCTCGCCCCCTACAGCCTCGAGATAAAGTGCTACCTCATCAATTCTTGACTCAGCTTCAGATTCATCAGTCCGAGAAGAAACAAGACCCTCCCGAGCTGTAGTATAGTTCTCCCGAAAATAAAAAATTAATTAATCAATGCAGTTACAAGCTTTATTATATTGAACATTGTACATCTTCGCAACGACTAGAGGATAAATATAAATATTTTTCAATGTTACTTACATTCACACTCACCGCACCTATCGACAAACGTATTAAGATCGTGGTCCTTCGTGTGAGTGTATGTAAACACCTCAATCGGTGTTGGCTTACGACCTAATTTTTCAGCCTGTAATGAATTTTGATGCATGATATATTAATAAATAGTGTCCTTTCATATACTGTGAGTAGTTCACTTACTAATAATCGAGATGTCTCTATAGCAGATATTGATCCGCCTGTGTGTCGAGAAGGTCCTGCTCCATCGCCGCCAGTCTCACTGCGCTTATTTTGTGCAAATATCTCCCGCTTTCTCTTGAATGCAGGAACCTCCCAAGCCTTTTGCTAGCTCTCCCATATCTCCTGAGACACGCACTACTGCTTCTTACTTACAAAAATTATTTACCTACAAAAATGTAGTATATGATTCCATTGCCTGTTTTGTAGTATATGATTTACTTACAAAAATGTACGGTGGAGATTACATGGAGCATTCTAGAGTAAGTGAGATATTTTCTTAAAATATCTAGTGAGTGGGAGTATTCTAGAATGTCCTAGGCATTTATGCATCATGTGGGCTTGGGTCATCCATCTTTGGGCTTGGAGTTTCCATCTTGGGCTTGGAGTTTCCACCTTTGGGCTTGAAGCTTGCCAAGTATTTAACTTATTGTGGTAGACCATTTTGGTGGTTGTCTTTTCTAAATTAATCGGTGATATTTTAATACTCTTACTACAAAAAAATGGCATTTTGCGACCGATTGAAAAAAATGGCATTTTGCGACCGACCAATCGGTCGCAAAATGCCAAAAATCGATCGCTAAATTCAATTAGCGAACGATTTGCGATCGAAAGACATCAGTCACAAAAAGGCTCGTCGTAAAGTCCTTTGCGACCGATTTTTTTGTCGGTCGCAAAATTGAATAATCGATCGCAAATTTTGGTCATGTTTTCATTTGGAAACGTTGTCGCAAATTGGTCGTAGAAAAAGTCTGTCGCAATTATCAAATTCAGTCGCAAATCGACCGAAAATTGTAAATTTAAAATTTTAATTTTTGGTAGCAAATCGGTTGCAAAATTGAAAAAATAAAAAAAATAAATATTATTATAAAACCATAATTTTTTTGCACCTGTGAAAATTGACATATATATATATATATATCATAAACGCAATTCAAGAACAATATAAAAATGTAATTGTTATTGTACTGAACAAAATGTCAAAAAATAAATGAAAAACTAAAATGGTCCAAAATTAAATCTACGCAGTTACTCATCTGCACGATTCGATGTCGAATCGCCGGGAGGAGTACCTGCTGGATGTGCTGTAGTGCCGGGAGGGATGACCAAGGTATCGTCCGCAGCATCGAGATCAGGAGACGAAAGTGGCTGCTGTTGAGATGTCGAAACATTTCGATCTGTAGCAGGCGTAAGATCAGAGGAAGAAGTACCAGCACTGGGCTCACCGGATAGCCCCATCACATGCGCTCTAAGTTCTGCAATCTGTCTCTGCTGATCATCAACACGAGCCTGTAATTCAGTAAACTCCTCGGCAGTGTGCTCGGGCTGTGGTCGTGCGCTGGGTGCAGAAGCGTGAGATGCTAAGCCACAGTAAAACTGTGATGCCTGAGACCCGATGCCGTATAGCTTCCTCTTCTTCTCGCCCCCTACAGCCTCGAGATAAAGTGCTACCTCGTCAATTCTTGACTCAGCTTCAGATTCATCAGTCTGAGAAGAAACAAGACGCTCCCGAGCTGTAGTATAGTTCTCCTGAAAATAAAAAATTAATTAATCAATGTAATTGCAAGCTTTCTTATATTGAACTTTGTACATCTTCGCAACGAGTAGAGGGTAAATGTAAATATTATTCATTGTTACTTACATTGCGCTCACTACACGTCTGTCGACAAACGTATTAAGTTCGTGGTATTTCGTGTGAGTGTATGTAAACATCTCAATCGGTGTTGGCTCACGACCTAATTCTTTAGCCTGTAATGAATTTTTATGCATGATATATTAATATATATAGTGTCCTTTCATTAAACATCAGTTTCATATACTGTGACTAGTTCACTTACTAATAATCGAGCTGTCTCTATAGCAGATATTGATCCGCCTATGTGTCGAGAAGGTCCTGCTCCATCACCGCTAGTCTCACTGTGCTTATTTTGTGCAAATATCTCCTGCTTTCTCTTGAATGCAGGATCCTCCCAAGCTTTTGCCAGCTCTCCCATATCTCCTGAGACATGCACTACTGCTTCTTACCACTTCTTCTCATCCTATAGGTGAAGTCAGCATATCGATCAGCACATAACTTCTCCTAGGCCACTTTCAACATAGCCGTAATGGCCTCGTCCCATATGAAATGTTTCTGCAAAAAATGAAAAATAGCATTTCAATACTAAGGAGGTATCTTGATGAATTGTAAACATTGAATTATGATATAACTTAAATCAAAGCATACCTGAAACTCCTCCCAATAAAAGTCTCTCGCCTCTTGTGGTACGGCATCCCATGTGTATCATTCTTTATGCAGCTGTAGCTTGATTATCCTCATAATTTGCCTCGATGCTCGAGAAGATGGATATATGCTGAGAAAAAAAATAGAAGTGAAATATAATTAGACGAAAGCATCACAATCTGAACAAAACATGCCTTTGGAAAAAGTGAATAAGTACTTACTGTCCCGCTACCAAACTGAGGCTGATACGTGGATCTGATGAAGCTGTAAAAGAAGTGACAAATGCTATAAATGCAGATAATTAATATATAATTGAAATGACAGTAATGACATTTATGATTACCTTGCACAGTAGGTGACTGTGCAGCTGGTGGAGACTATACTGGTCCAGAAATGGGGGTAAAAGAGGAAGGAGCAGAAGGAAGTGATGGCAGCAGTACTGGTCGCTGAGTAGAGGATGAAGCCCCAGACGTACCTGAAGAAGAAGGAGGGATAGTCCCTCCTCGTCCACAGGCACTGCATCCTGAGCCACGACCTCCACGCGAACCAGTGCCGGACGCGTCTAAATCAAATGCTCTGCCTCTAGCCATCTGTACTACAGATATCAGAATATAGATAAATGAATTTATACAATTATATGAATTGTAGAACATGTTGTAAATATGTGTAAAGATAGTTAATAACATTGAAATTCTTCATTAATAATATTAGATATACATTTATCAATTTGTGACAGTAAAACTGCTCTAAGTATTAAGTGTCTTCAATATCATCTGCTTCCTCCTGCTCTTCATCTTCTTCCTCTTCTTCATATTCATCTTCTGAGGTACCCATGATGATTTGATCTTCTTCCAATTCATCATCCGATGCTCCTATTTCAACATAAGATCGGCTTTCATCATCCAATCTATCTGTTAAATCTTCAACAACTTGCATCAGTTGCGTATCAACCCTAACTTCTTAAAATGGCTCCGATACTACAAGTGAAGCAAATTGTTTGGTTTCAAGTGCATGAACAACTGATCTAGCCTTGATTTTACACACTGCCATCCCATCGCAATAATCTCGTTTAAACAATGGATATGGGACATAGTACACCTGTGCAGCTTGCATTGCCAACACAAAAGGTTCATACTTTGTATATCTTCTTCTTTGATTAATATCTACCAGATTATACTTAGGATGAACCTTCGTGCCAATATTTGGCATAAGATCAAACCAATCACATTTGAATAAGATTGTGCTCTTCATTGGTAGGCCTGGATATTCTAACTCCAAAACCTCAACCAATTTCCCATAAAAATCATTTGACACATCACTGTAGTTTGATCCCTTTATGCAAACACCGCTATTCATTGTCTTTCTGCTTCTCCCATAACCCTCAGTGTGAAACTTATAACCATTTACAAAGTAGCCAGAGTAAACATTAGCAACCGGTAAAGGTCCCTTTGCTAGATCTGTAATGAATCTGTTACCAATATCGATTCCCGAGCTTCGAGCCTATGGAAAATAGTAATGACAGGAGTGAGATTTAATAAATTTACATTCCATGTTGTGTACATTGAAAGTAACTTACATAATATTTGAACCATTCTGCAAATTCGGAGTCCAGTTTTGAATCAACTGCAGTGTCAGTCAAATTGGGATTTTGAAGCCGCAAAAGATTGATATATTTCCCATTTATCAACGAACCAAATTAGCATAAGTATGATTTAACTACGGCCCACGCCGGGTTTAGACTGTCTACAATATGTATACTTACTGTACAAATGGTGTAATCCCTTCGCAATTCAAAAAAATATAGGTTTGAGCCGCTCGTATCTCTGCATCAGTCAATCGTCTTTTTTTTTATTTACCAATCGTACGCCCAGGATAGGCGAAAATTGTTAGATTTCCTTCAAACTCAGATTGTATTCGATCTCCTCCGTCATCGATTTGTGGCACTCTCCGATGCTTGTGAAAACATGATGTTTAAAGTAGTGTGAATAGAAGGTGGAAGCTTCTTCCATAAAATATGCATTGCAAATTGATCCCTCGACCTTTGCCTTATTGCGCACATTCTTTTTAATTTTTTGCAGGTGTCTGTCATTGTACAATGCCAATATGTAAGTATGAGTTCAAATAAATGATGTAATGATTAGAATGGGATGTTAGTGATTCACCTCTCAAATGGATACATCCATCGATATTGTACCGGTCCTGCTACACGACATTCATAGGGCAAATGAATCGGCAGATGTTCCATAGAATCAAAGAAGCCGAGTGGAAAAATTCGCTCCAATTTGCACATCACTACTGGGATTTCTCGCGCTAATTGGTCCATATCATCGCATCAGATAATAGTCATTGTCAATTCCTTGAAAAGAGACTCAATTCTGTCATTGCTTGCTAAATTTTTCCTAGTAATAATTCCCAGAATGCCATAGGGATCAATCTTTGTATGAAAACATGACAGTCATGGCTTTTCATGCCAAACAATTTGTACTTCCTCATGTCCACACATCTACCCATATTTGAACAGTATCCATCTGGAAACCTTAATGATCGTACCCATTTGCACAATAATTGCCTTTGGGTTTATCTAAACAATAACATGCCTTTGGAAACTTACCAGTAAGTATAGATTGCTCGAGTTTTGGCTGACGACAAATTTCCTTCATGACTGCTCTCGCTTTTGCATTATCCTTGGTTTTCCCTTCAATGTTGATGACAGTGTTGAACAGTTTTCAAACACATTTTTTTCTATGTGCATCACATCAAGGTTATGACGGATAAGAAGTGAACTCCAGTATGGCAAATCCCAGAAGATGCTTTGCTTTTTCCACCCGCTATTCCTGCCAATTCTTGCTTTTGCCTCATCTGCACCTAACTCTGTAACTTTCATAAGCTCCAGATCTTCAATTTCTTATAATATTTCAGCTCCAGACTTCATAGGCGGAGGGGGTTCAACAATCGTCGTGTTCTTTCTAAAGCATTGTCAATTTCTCCTCCAAGGGTGAGATTATGGTAAGAATTTGCAATGACAATCAAACCAACATTGTTTACCTCCATTCTTTAGTATAAATGCATTACTGTTTTCCATGCAACGAGGACAAGCCAATTTGCCTACCGTACTCCACCCAGATAACATTCCAACTGCTAGAAAATCACTGATGGTCCAAAGCAAAGCAGCTCGCATTATGAAATTCTGATTGGTCGAGATATCGAATGTTTCAACCCCATATTCCCATAAATAATTAAGTTTGGCAATCAAAGGCTGCAGAAACACATCAATTTTATGTTTCGGATTAGTAGAGCCAGGAATAATAACGCACAAAAACATATATTCATCTTTCATACACATTGACGGTGGTAGATTATATGGTGTGACAATGACAGGCCATGATGAATATTGTTGTCCTGATTAGCCAAATGGCTGAAACCCATTAGTAGAAAGCCCCAATCTCACGTTTCTCATATCAGCAGCAAACACATGATGAATTTTATCAAAATGTTTCCACGCTTCAGAGTCTGACGGATGAATTGACAGTGATTTTCGCAAGTGTACGAAATCAAAACAAGTAATATAGAGTAAGAGAGTATCGTATCCGCAGGGATTGTATATCAAGTACCAAAATTATATTAACCTATTATTATTTAAACGATAATAAGAAAGAATTGCTGTAAGGAAAATAAATTTGGAAGTAAAAACAGGAAGAGATCAAGCACAAAAATTAGGTAACAAGAAATTAGGGATTTAAACTACTAGGGAATTTGATTTCACTTAATTCTATCCAGCTTATTCTATTAGTTCATTAATCAATTTTAATTGTTCAAGCAGGAGAAACAACCCTAGAATTACTAACAAGCTCTCCCGATGTATTGTTAGCCATTCTAATCTAGCCTAATTACCTATCTTCTGATAGCAAAATCAAACATAAATTAGATCCTTGAGTTTTGTGGTTATTTTGTGAGTTCATAACCTAATATCATTAACTTATGAAAACCCCCCTTGAGTCAAACCATATAGCTTCCGCGTCAAGTTATTATTCTCAAGTAATTTATTATCTTTTTCAAATCAATAACCCTTCTCCCAATAGCGATTATTGAAATAACTCAATCCAGGGGAAAATTTCTACCTGGAAGCTTTAAGCACAATAATAAATTATAACAAGAACAATGAACAACAAATCTAATATTGTAAACTGGAATCGAATTAAGTTACATCAAATCCCTAGTATAAGAGTTTAGCTGGACATAGTAATTAAATAAAACTCAGTCATACTTGAATCAATCATCCTACTTAATGACAATAATGAAAAGAAAAAACAAGATGAAGAGTTTAGAAATAAAAACTGAATCACATCTATGTGGATGGCTTCCTTGTATCTTAGCATAAATCTTGGATGCTTGAAGTCTTTGAGAAAGAGAATTATGTAAAGAATAACACAAAAAAAATGAGATCCCCAGCAATGAGAAGTTCCCCTCTTTATATAGAGCTCCTGAAAGCTAATCTGACTCCTTTTAGAAAATAGAATCCTTATTTAGTGCAAAATCTTCTATAAGAGATCATGACTCTTTAGGCTTTGGATTTCTTCTTAATTGGGACTCCTTTCTCTTCCAAAATAGGTCTACGTCTTGTTTAGTACGTTTAGGAAACTCTCCGAGGTGGGCCCATATGAGAAAAAGATTGATTTGCGTCTTTAGTTCACACTAGTTCTGTCTTAGTAGCACGGGCGTGCCATTATGCACGGTTGGGACATGCTGAAGTCTGGAAGTTTTGCTGGTGAAGCACGGGTGTGCTAGGCAAGCACACCCTGATGAATCTTTGAGGCACGGGCGTGCCACTTACAGGCCGGGCGTGCTTGCTTCTGTCCTTCACACCTGAAATTGTCATGGGCGTGTTAGACTTGACATGCCTTAATCCCCTTTTTGGCACGGCCGTGCCTTTTGACACCACCCAGGCCGTGCTTACTTTTGACTCTCCTTTGATTTCCTTAGCCTTTAGCACGGTTGTGCTTTCTAGCACGGCTTGGGTGTGCTGGAAGCTGAGTATCTTGCCTTGTAATGTCCTTTTTGGTGCCAAGTTCCTACAATTTTCTCTTAGATCAAGCGGGTTAAGATTCAAGGAAGCTTTGAACAAAATTATACAAAGAATGAATTTAAAATCAAATCAAAGTGATAAAACTTATTAAAATTCTAATAAAAACTATATTAAAAATACTATAAAATTAACACCTATCAAAATTTCCCAAACTTAAACCATTGCTTGTCCTCAAGCAACAAAACTAAAAAAAATAATTTGACAACACTGGCTTACCATGGTTGGAGATGATCTTAATTATAACTGTCAAGATATCATGATTAGTAAACAAGTGAATAAATCAATTGTTCTTCATGCTACTCATATTTAAGCTTGATTTCAATTTTTGAATAAAGCACGTTCATTGAATAAAATATAAGTTTAAAGAGATTGTCAACACTAATACTCATTCAATTTACGATAAATAGGACATGAATCATTTAAAGGATTTTTAACCTTTAAAAATAAGACAATTGATAGTGCAAATATGGCATTCCCATATGCAGAATTAGTCATCCTTTCTCCACAATTTAAATGCATACGATTAAAAGATCAAAAGGTCTTTATTTTGGGTTGTAATGGGGCTTCCTTGGTGTAAATTTTTGCTTAATCAAAGAAAAGGATAAAAGGTATACAAAGAGTACAAAAGAATGTATGATATTCAGGATTCTATTTTAATCAAAAATTTTACTGGTTCTAGGGAGTGTCTGTTTTGAACTTCCTTACTAGCTAGAGACATTTTGGGCAAGGTCTTTCCATGATATTTTGGTACTTTTCTTCCTTGCTTTTTCCATTCAACTTGAATTCTTTTGATTGCTTTTTATGCGTCTCTTTTTGATTTTTTTTTTATTTGGTGAACTTGCTAGTATCAATTGAAGAATTCTCCCTCTTTGTTGCTATATTCTAATTAAAAGTCAAATCTTTCAATCATACAATCCTTTGCACTTAGGGTAGGAATTTGAAATTGGTTTAAGGGCTCGGTTTATTGAGGGTGAACAAGAAAATTTTATGGTTATAGGCTTCAAAATTGGTTGCAAGGGTCATATTTTTATCTTAGGTGGTCTAGGCTAAATATGGGTTTCAACAAAAAATGCCTAAATCATCTCTTTCAAAATGTAAACATTTACAATTTTTTTCGCCTCGAAGGCAGTTCTAATTTGTTCTAGGAATGCCAAGGTTTAAATAACTTTAGATTAAAACACACCTATATATCATAACTTTCATAAAAATCAGTGTTTAAAATCTAGAAACAAATAGTTTAGATCAATGAACATGTTTAAGTCAAAATTCCAAATTCAGAGGTTAAGTATTGTGAACCCCTCTCCCCGAAAAGCATAGGCATATGATGCATATGACAAAAGGAAAGAAATGCACGTGATGTGTGAGTCGCCACCTTGTTTAATTATTTTCGGGTAAACTAGGAAAAAACCCTAAGTGACTCCGATTTTAATTAACCTAGTTGCTAGATTAATTATCCCAATGTTTAAGGCACAGCCTACGAACCCGAGGTGGATCCCGAGACTATGTCATGCTGATAAACTAACCGATGAATGAATGCTTTGCAAGGTGAATGATGGATTAATGAAATGTTTAAGTGATTTCGACTTGCCACCCGGGGTGAAATCCCGAACGTGCCTACGTACTTCCGTTTGAATGGAAGATCAAAGTCAACGTAGTTCGATAGGCCTCTTTTAGAGGGCTTTGAATGGTATGCTTAATGCATGGGTGTGTATATGCTTTGTGCATTTTGTTTAGGCATTTTGCCAAAAGGATCGATTAATTCGATTAGGCGTTAATTGCCAAAAGTGTTGGTTTTAAGGCATTTTGCCAAAAATGGTTGTCGGGCGATTTGTCGCCAAAATTGATGTTTGGGCTTATGACTGCCAAAAACGGTGTTCGGGCTTATGATTGCCGAAAATTGATGTTCGGGTTTATTTTTACCGAAAATAATTTGGTCGGATGATTTATCGCCAAAATTATTAGTTTTAAGGCTCTTGGCCAAAAAAAGGTTTATTTTATGGCATTTTGCCAAAATTGGTGATTTTGCGGCTTCGAGCCGAAAATGGTGGATTTTAAGCGATTTGTCGCAAAATGGTTGATTTTAAGGCATTTTGCCAAAAATGTCGATTTTTAAGGCTTTGAGCCGAAAATGGTTGATTTTAAGCGATTTGTCGCAAAATGATTGATTTTAAGGCATTTTGCCAAAAATGTCGAATTTTAAGGCTTTGAGCCGAAAATGGTTGTTTTTAAGCGATTTGTCGCAAAATGATTGATTTTAAGGCATTTTGCCAAAAATGTCGAATTTTAAGGCTTTGAGCTTAAAATGGTTGTTTTTAAGCGATTTGTCGCAAAATGATTGATTTTAAGACATTTTGCCAAAAATGTCGATTTTTAAGGCTTTGAGCCGAAAATGGATATTTTTAATGTAGGCAATTTATTACCAAAAAAAACGTGATTGAACGAGGCCGTTAGTCACAATTATTGATTAATTGGACCTTTAGGCGAATTGTTCGAAATAAAGGCAATTATACCGTAGTTATTGATTAACTAAGTATTTTAGCCGATATTGTCGGATTTAAACTTTTAATACTACGATTATTAATTAACCGAGTGTTTTAAGTTTAATCGTATTTTAATTTAAGCAATTTATTTGCTAAATTAATGATGTGAATGCGTTTATGCGGCGATTTAATTCAGAATTGGAGTAGAAGAAGAAATATGCATGAAGTGCTAAAATTAAATAGGCAGAGTTTCGTCAATACCTGATTTAATTGTCGACCGCTTCTTAGCTCCAGATTTAGCTCCTCGCTTAGGAAATATTAATTAATTTTAATTTGTTTAATTTTAGTGGTCAAATATCATAATAAAAATGCAATAAAAATTAAATTAAATGCAAAAAGCGGTAAAGAAATCGCAAAGAGCGTGAGAGGGAGAGAGATCGTCCGTCAACACAGACAGGAGTGTCAAAATTAGGCTGAAAATGGCCTATTTATAGCCATTTTTCGGACCCAGGGCGGCAGGTGCCGCCTAGGGGGCTGGGCGGCAGGTGCCGCCTAGCTCGGCGGCAGGTGCCGCCCAGGAGGGCGGCAGCTGCCGCCCTGTCGGTGGGGCGGCAGGCCCCGCCCACGCTGGGCGGGGGGTGCCGCTTGGGAGCGCGGCAGCTGCCGCCCAGTCGG